>NC_056750.1:144735054-144940776 GCF_019279795.1 Protopterus annectens
CTCTGTTGCTACTGTATAAGAAAAAGGATAAAGATTCAAATTTAGAAAACTGTATGCAATGCGGGTATTAATTTCTGCCCCACGTCAGTCATGTCCTATTCATCATGTACCTGGGACTGGAACATTGGCAGGTCTCTCATGTTTATTAAACGTTGCAGTTTAAAAAGGTAACCTGTTACATATACAATGATAGAAAAGGAAACAAACTGTAATAGCATTTTCTTTAACTTCCTTCAATATACATGCTTTTTTTAAATAATTTATATTCATACTAACATTACATAAATTGCTTAGTTCCTGTCTTTCCTTAAATTTCCGTCCTTGTGAGAACATTCTGCATGTACCATTCATACAAATTCCATTTATTTGTATGTAATGTGCTCCTTCACTTTTCTAAAAGTCAGACTTCCAGTTCTTTTAGTTCCTTGATAATATTCAGTATTTCATTTACAATTGATTTAGAATTTTGTTCTATAAAAATTAAATTTTTTGACAGCCAGTAACATACTTAGTAAGACTTTATGTCCGGGTAATTCATATCCTGTATCCCATGTCAGAAGAGTAATTTCCTTAGTGACAATCATTTGCTCCCACTAACATTACTGACAATGTATTCATTAGGGAGTTTTTAAAGTCTTCACTTGACAAGTCTTCATTCAAATTCCAAGACTTCTCTGGAGCACCCCTCTGGAGAAAGTCATAGTAAATGTACATGCAAGAGAAGACAGAGAAAACACTGACTTGAGGAAGGGTCCGCAGAACCAAAGGTTTTAAGATCTCTTTACTGAGAAACCTTTCCAATGCTGCTGCACAGTTGCAGAAGTACCATATTCTGTAGGCAGTTGAGGGGATCTTATCTCTGCACTCTCGTTGCCTGGCTAGCCATCATTCAAAATTCTCAGATGCAGAAGATAATCACTACAGGTTACGGTATTCTCTTTGGTTCCCAACCAACATAAAGAAAATCCCTAGTGTTCCACCCAGTCAGAGGGATTTAGCAGCAGCCACAGTAGCAAAGCTGCTAGAATAGAGTCATCCAGGAGGTCACTGTACAGTCTATTTTGCCTCTTCTGAAGAAGGACGACTGCATGTGCTCAGCAGACTTTCAGGATGCTTATCACCATGTAAAGTTATTGAAGCAATTCAATAGGTTTCTCTGCTTTTGGTTGGTAATCATTCACTTCAAAGTCAGAGTACTGTCCTTTGGTCTCACCGTAGCTCACAGGGTGTTCACCAAGTGCGTGGCAGTTATGGCAGCTTATCTAAGACTTCACTGGTTCCAGGTGTTTCCATACTCCTTACCGCTCCCAACAAACATTAGTTTATTCATTGCAGGGGCTTCATGCTACATTTCTTTGGACACTTAGGAATCACTATAAACTTGACTAAAAGCAAGCTGACACTACCTCGGGCAACAGAATTTATTGGGTGCCACTTGGATACAACATCCCAGATTGCCAAACTCCAGCAGTCAAGGATCCATTCTGTTTGTCTTCAAGCCTCACAAGTTCTTTCATCACACAGTCCCCCAGCAAGACCAGTTCTTTGTCTTTTGGGGTCAATGGCTATATCAGTAACTCTGTTCTGCAAGCAAGGTATTGCATGCGAGTACTTTAGTGAACACTCTCGGTTCAGTAGTGAGTGTTACGTCAGCCTCTCTACTTTCCAGTCTGCCTCATTCCAATGTGCATGCATCACATTCTGTGGTGATTGACCTCTTCTCAGATCTTCTACAGTTGACCATTCTCTTATCAACTCCCAATAACCACTGTGACCATGAACATTTCCCTTCTTGGGGTGAGGGATTACAAAGGGAAGACTGTCTAAGGCACATGGTCTGTAAGGCAGGCCAGCCTTCACATACATGTTTTAGAGATGAGAGTAGTTCTCTTAGCATTTCAGGCACTTCAGGACTCTCTCCTCAAAGGTGTGATCCCCATCCAGGCAAGCAGCATGACAGTAGTCTGGTACATCAGCAAACAAGGAGAAACCCCCTCATACCCATTTATGCTGGAAAGCCATGAGAGTGTGGCAGTTGGCATTGTCTTCTCAATGCTTTCTGGTAGCAGCACACATTCCAGTGATTTCCATTATCTTAGCGGAACAACTGAGCAGGCATGTTCTTCTGCACCATGAGTAGTCCCTCAAACAGTGGCATCAATGATTTTCAGCTGCTGATGTCAGCAGTGCTACTGCCTTTTCACTTTCCACCTGAACACCAAATGCAGCAGTTACTTTATCCTGATTCACCCAGAAGGTCAGTCTCTGAGAGGCACTGTGGTCCACAGTTGGCCCCAGGGTCTCCTGTGCACATTTCCCCTATAACCAAGTTTCTATAGAAAGCTATCAGGCACAAGGCAACAGTAATTTTCAGTCACCTTTCTGGTCCCAGCAGGTTTTCTTCCCCTGCCTTTGACCTCGTTTGAAACACCTTACATGGGTGCTAGATCTTCTTCCAGACCTTCTGTCTCACCCCTTCGACCAGCCTCACTGAGACTTGAAATCCCTGAAGTTAACTGCATGGTTCCTCCAATTCCAGTGATAGCCAGGGATGCCAGGATTTCCTCTTCTGTTACCCACATTTTGTTTTCATCCCAGAAACCTAACATGAAAAAAGTTTACAGAATAATTGGGAAAAGATTTAATGTTTGGGCTTGCCAGAGGAACTTTGGAAAAAACAAACCTTGTCTTGCAAACCTCCCTACTTACTCTTTCACAAAGACAGGGTGCCGTTTAGAAATTACCCTAATTTTCTTTCTAAAATGGCATCAGAGATTTCTCTGAATCAGACTATTAACTTACCGATTTTCTTTCCAAATGTTTCTAACAGAGGTGAATATATCTTGCTTGATATCTTGATGGATGTACACCATCAAATGATATTTTATTTGCATTGGACCAAAGAATTCAGGAAAGCAGATAAGATCCCCTCAAAGGCAAAATTGGGGCATGGTGTTCTTAAGTCACACTGTAGAGGTGGCTTTCTGATTCCATTGCCTTTGTTTGTAAAGAAAAAAGATTATTACTTCCCTACAAACCCAAGACTCATTCAGCCAGAGCAGTGGAAATTTCCACTGCCTTCTTCACCAGAGTTCCCACATATGAGATTTGTGGTTCATCTTCTTTGTCTAAAGTTCATTCCCTTGTATCTCACTGTAAGCTGGATATACATTCCAGATGCTGTGCAACTTTCTGCTCCACAGTCCTGCATATTTTTCCTTGAGACCACCTCGGAGTTCTTAGCTGCTGGCAACTCTATCCCATTCATTGAGTTGACGGATAAGACAACCTTGGATGTAAAAGTTATGTACTTACCATAATGGTAGATGCACGTCTTCTTTATCCATGAGGCTCAACCTCCTTCCAACCTCCATGCCAAAAATGTCACATTCTGCTCTTGGCTGACTGGACGTGGCCAGGGCCTTGTCATATTAGCAGCCTCTGAGCTGATCTTCCCAGTTATCATTATCGACAGGATATTGTATGGCCTTCTGTCATCAGCTTTAAAAGAAAGAAAATGGGAGAGAGAATTTAGCTAGATAGGATGTACAAGAGGAGGCACATAGCCACCCTGGAGTCTGTCACATCAGATACTGACTTGGATGACCAAAGTCCCCAGTCCCCTCTTGAAGATGTCTTCTTGCTTTAATTTCTCAAAATCTTTTGAGTTTCTAATACCATGACTATAATGGACCCCATTCCGAAATTACAGTATGGTTGCAGTTTGTGAAATTTGTATTGTTTCAGTCTTTGATGTTAGCCAGAAGTGCTCTTCTCAACGCCTGCAGTGTGTCCAGAATTGACACCTCCTGCACTTTTTATGGATTTACATGTATTGTTAAATTATCTAAATAACACTGCAGTTTTTTTTTAATGAGACCCCTTGCTCCTGCTAATATTGGAACTGTCTGGGTATCCTTCTTCCACATTTCCTTCATCTCTGCCTGCAATTTCTGGTCTTGTATGTCTTTCTGTACATAAGACACTGTAGCAATAACCCACGCCTGGGTGTGGGTAGTGCTGGATTTGCCCATAATTGGTGTGGTTTGGTCACGAGGGCGAAGCCCGAGTGGCCAAACAAAGACAACCGTGGGTAAATCCAGCATTACCCACACCCAGAAGTGGGTTATTGCTATTATACAGTGACATTATTTAAGAAAAAAAATAATTGCTTTTCTTAAGTAATGGCATTGTATAGTAATGGCATTGTATAATGCCTCCTTGCTGCCCTTCTGCAGCTGTCTGGTGTTCTGCGGCAGTTCTGATGTACTGCGCATGCGTATGCTTATGCAGTACATCAGAGCTATGGGCAAAAGCAACGGAGAAACCAAGATCTGCGTTGCTTTTTAGAAACTGTCTTGCTATGTTAAAGGAGTTTAACACAGCGAGACAGCTTTAAAAAAAGCAACGGAGAATCTCCGTTGCTTTTTTAAAGCTGTCTCGCTATGTTAAACCCATTTAACATAGCGAGACAGTTTTGAAAAAAGCAACGGAGAAAGCAAGATCTCCGTTGCTTTTTACAAAGTGTCTCGCTATGTTAGAGGAGTTAACATAGCGACATAGCTTTAAAAAAAGCAACAGAGAATCTCCGTTGCTTTTTTTAAAGCTGTCTTGCTATGTTTTTAACATAGCGAGACAGCTTTAAAAAAAGCAACAGAGATAGGAAGATCTCAGTTACTTTTTTTAAAGCTGTCTCGCTATGTTAAACTCATTTAACATAGCGAGACAGTGTGTAAAAAGCAACGGAGATCTTGCGTTCTCCGTTGCTGTAAAAAAAGAGTTATACTAATGGAAAAAGTCCGGGCGACCGGACCTTTTTCCATTAGTATTACTCTGATTTACAGTATGCACACTGACCAATCAGCATGCACGTTCTGGAATATTAGTGGGTGGTCGTTGTATAATGTAGCAGTTTCAGTGATAAATGCTGCTTTTTTCCTCTTTACATGGACTACTGTATCTGGTTTTCCCACCTCTTTTTTTGAACATTTAGTAGTGGGTAATTCCAAGTGATTTAAACTACCTCATTCTCTATAATGCTTTAGGGCTCATATTTCCAATGCTTCACAGCTACTTAATATTGGATGTTTGCACAATCCCTAATGCAACAGTCTTGCCACATTACTATGCTTTTCAGTATACAGGCCCGCTGCCATTAGTGTGTCACACCCCTCAACAAGATGTGTGACTGTTTCCAGTTCTGTAACAGAACCTGCATTTGTCTGTTTCTTAAACATGTTTAATGGACTTATTAAACCAGTGTGTACATAGTCCACTGTCCTAGGGTGCTAATATTAACCTTTCATATTTTGGCTTAAGTTTACCTCCTCATAACCTTTCCTTCGTCAGATCCCGATCAACATGATGTTCCAGGAATTTTCTCTATTTGCAACTATATTTATGCCTTTTCCACATTTCTTACCTTCTCATCTAATCCTTCCCCTTAAATTCTTTCATATGTTTTTTGGCACATTCAGTTGCTGCCTGTGTTTTGTCTACTTCTAGTTTGATTTACATTCCCACTTGACACTGATATGCTTCTGCTAAACTAAGCAGGGAAGTTATCCAAGATTTGTTCTCCTCATGTTTCAAAACATTTGCTATGTTTGGATCTGGTGAAGTCAGCAGATATGTGTGCAGTCCTACAATTGCAGATCTGTACATGTAATCAGTTTTGAGGAGGCCCATACTTCCTTTAGAACAAGGCATATTTAAATATCGTTTGATAAGCATGAAGTATTTTTCTTGTTTTCCTGTCCAGCTGATCCAGTACCTTTTGGGGCCAGTCAGTCACCCCAAAACTATAAGTGAGAACAGGCAGAGCAAATCATTTTATAGTTTGGACTTTGTTCCTAGATGTCAGTATTGTTTTCACTACTAATATTAGTCTTTTAAAGTATTCCTTACTGAGTTTTGTTCACATTTGTTCATGTTTTATTGTTGATCCTTCATCAGTTCCCAAATATTTATGCATCCCTTCCAGCTGAAGTACTTCATATCACATTCCTGTCCCGGACTTATATTTTCTTGGTGCTGCAGCTTACCTGCTTTAAATGTTGCTTTTGCACATTTATCATCTGAGAATGGCCACTTCCAGTTATGCTTTCATCTCCTCATCTGATGAACTGTACAGTTTTAAATCACCCATAAAGACAAGATGAGAAGTCTTTGCACTTTCTGTTGTCTGAGAGCCAAACTGTAACCATCACCTACTCTGTTAAGTAGATAGCTTAATGGGTTAAGGGCAAGACGAAGAGCAGCAGTGACAAAAGTGTCACCATTGAAGAGCCGCCTTTGAATTTTTATCACTGAAATAATAATTTGTCCTTTATCATGGCTTAGCTGCAAAGTGGTTTGCTACTGTTTCATGGTCACTGTAAGGTAATTGATCATTGTGGGGCATATCTTATCCATCTGTAGGCACTCCTTTATCCATGAATGTGAGATGCTGTCATATGCTTTTTTGTAATTTATCCATGCCATACTTAGATTCTTCCCCTTTTACAATTCACCATTATGACTTTATTTAACAACAAGTGATCATTTGTTCCATATGACTTTCTTTTGTTACCCTTTTGTTGTATTGCCAAGATTGAATTTTCTTCCAAATGACTATAAACTCTATCTGCATCATTTCCATTATATAGTTTATATATCATCGGAAGGCAAGTTATTGGTTTGTAGTTTTAAGTTCACTCTTAAGGAAGAGTTGTCGCTCATCTTGTGCAGCAAGAAGGCGAAGAGTCTTGGGTGTTCATTTAAGTATTTTATTGCATATAAACACATCAGGATGGATAGCAGGAACAATGAACTTAAACTTTCTAACTGACTACTACATACATGCATGCTGTCACTCTGGATGCTCACTCAAAGTGGCACTCTTGCTTGTACGTGCTCAGTGCATATATGCACATGCTCACTGACTGGAAAGCTTCTTAAAGGTATATCACACACTCTGATCTACATCCCCCCTCTTTACTTAGCTGTCTTATATTAGCAATGACATTTCAGTAGACATGCAGTTATGCAGACAGTAATAAAGAAAACCACATCTGGAACAAGGTTTAAGATGCAACCTGATCTCGTGACATAATGGTTAGAACTGGGTTTAGCAACAGGAACAGTCACTGGGGAATGTTCTGTTTGGGGACTCTTAGGGATTTTCTCAGGAATGAGGATTACTGACAGAATGTCCTCTGGAACAGGAACATTGGACAAGTCACTCAGAACTAGAGTCTGTCACAGGCAGGATACTGTAACACTGGTTCGGACACTGGTAACAGATACTTCCAATTTTGTCTGAATTCCATTCCTTGTGATTCCACAATATATGATCTCAGTTCTCAACACAAACTTTTCACAAATCCGATGTGATCAAAACCATTTGACATCTGCATCCTCACTGTCTCCCCTTTTTGTAAAGAACAATGCGGTTTACTGGATTTATCACAGGAAGATTTCTGGGACAAATGCTTTTTCAACAGTTGGGCTCATACTGCTTTGTTGTTTTTAGCACTTGGAACCAATAGATTACTGCTGATAGGTAGTATAGTTCTGGTTTGTCTCCACGTAAGACTTTGGGCATGTGAACCAAGACGATTATCACAAGGAATGTTTCTGAGATTCAGTAAGTTGAGAAAAACATTGGTATTGTCTATTGTCACGTCTGGATTTCTTTAACAACTGTTTTGCACATTGAACTGCATGTTCAGCCAAACCGTTTGACTGGGGGCATTCAGGACTACTTGTAATATGAACAAAGTCCCACTCTTCTGCAGATTTCTTGAACTGTTGACTGATAAACTATGCACCATAGTCAGAAATAACTGTGTGGACTACCATGGACAGAAAAATGACGTTTCAACTTAGTAATGACATTGCTGGAAGTTAGGTTGGGAAGTAGGTCAATCTCAATCCAATCTGAATAAGACTCTACTAACAGCAAATAATGCTGACCATTCCATTCAAAGATATATGTAGCTACTGTCAACCCAGGTAGTTCAGGAATCTGGCTTAACTGAAGCGGTTCTTTCTGTTGATGCAACTTTGCACTATTACATACTGAACAGGACGAAAGTACTTACTCAGTATCTCTTGACATAGAAGGCCAAAATACTAGATAACTCACCCTTCTTTTGGTGGAATTGGTTCCTAGGTGGTCATGATGCAAGATCTTGTACTCTTGTTGCAAGGATTTTGGAACAATCACTTTAGGACCTTTCATGATGATACCATTGTCTGACAAAATCTTATCTCTGTGGGGAATGTATGGTTGCACTTCTACTGGTGAACAAGATTGTTTTGACGGACATCCCTGACTGATAGAGGTTTAGCTTCTGGAGAATTGGATCTGAAGCTGTGTGAGTTCTGAGCTCATCAAGACATGTGGAAGAAAAATTTCTCACTTCCATGACCTCAAAATCATGTTGTGCATTGTTATACTGTTCTGTGTTTTTTCTAGATGATCTGGATAAAATATCAGCAAGATAAAGAAGTTTGCCTCTTGTGTAAACAAGACTGAAATTGCACTTCTGCAATTTGAGCATCATTCGTTGCAGTCTGGCAAGAGCAGTATACTTTCTCAAAATAGTGACCAAAGGTTGGTGATCCATTTCGATCTGGATAGGTCAACCATAAATATAATCATGAAACTTTTAACATCCAAACACAATGGCCAAAAACTCTTTCTTAATCTGGGCATACCACATCTCGGTCTGGGTAAGAGTTCTCGAAGCGTAGGCGACTGCTCTACCCTCTTGAAGAATGACTGTACCTAGACCAAACTTAGAAACATCACAGGAAATAGTAACTGGCTTGTGAACATCATAGTAGCTGAGAGTTGGTTGACTAGCAACTTTCTGTTTCAAGACATCAAATACTCTCTGATACTGTTCTGACCATGACCAAATTACATCTTTGCATGTCAACTCTCGTAGCGGTGCTGAAAGATGACTTAAATATGAAATGAACTTGCCTAGCTTGTTTGACCATGCCAATAAAACGCTGGAGGGCTTGAACATTGTCTGGAGCTGGCGTCTCAAGAATGGCTCTTTCTCGTTGCCTGAATTTGCACTTCTGAGGATTGAGATTAAGATTCACTTCACCTGCCCTTTCCAGAACTTTCTTGAGGTTTCTGTCATGTACGACTTTCCCATTGCCTCCTACTAGAATATTATCTACTAGAATAGCACATGGATAGCCCGAAAAAAAAATTTGCTCCACTGCACACTGAAAGACTTCACTGGCAGAATTTATTCCAAATGGCAGTCTCACAAATCTGTATCTTCCAAATGGTGTACTGTCTGAAAGTAGTCAACAGTGAAGATTTTCGGTCAAGCGAAATTTGCTAAAATGAGCTCTCTGCTTCTAGGACAGAAAAAAACAGTGACATTTGTTATGAGGGTAGCAACCTCTTCGACTGTGTGCATTGGATGATGAGGCCTTTTTAATGCTTTGTTCAAATCTCTTGGATCAATACATATTCTGCTATCATCTGAGCTTTTCTTGAGCTACCACCATGGAGGATACCCATCCAGTAGGTTCTTCTACTGGACAAATTACTCCTAGCTGCATCATTTTGTCTAACTCTGCTTTAACTCTGTTCTGCATAGCTACTGGAATTTTCCTTGCTAGTCTGACAACTGGGCTGACATCTGGGTTTAAGTTCATACAGTACACAACTGGTAGTTTGCCTAGTTTGTCTGCAACAATATCAGCATACTCAAAAAATAGTTTGGGTGAAATCTGAGCTGTTGTTATGCAGGCTTATGTGGTGGACTTCCTTATTAAGTGAAAGCACTCCTAGTTTCAAATGGTCTCAGAGGCCTAATAATGACTGCATGTCTCTCTTGACTACATAAAACTGCAAGTCATAGCTGTTCCCAGCAGAGTAACATGAAAGCAGTGCTGAGCCTTCTGTTTGAATCTCTTCACCACCATAAGCAACAATCTTCGCACACTTTGCCAAATCAAGATGTTCTGCAGATTTCACTCTAGCAAATGTTTCTGCTAACATAACCTTGCACGTTGAGCTCTATGGGACACCCATTAATCCAAACACTACAAAAGATTTCATTCTTTGCCCACAAATCTACTGCATTAACTGTTTTAACAAGACCCAGGTACACCGAGTCGCAGCTGACTAATTGATCAACTTGCCTCTTGGAATGCTGCCTTTTAATAAAAGAATGTGCTGTATTTGATTTACAAAATCTTTTGAAATGATTACACTTATTGCAAGAATGATACTGTTGACCAAAAGCTAAGCACTTTTCTTGTTTGGGTTCATGGTTACCACCACAATTACGGCAGTTGACTATAAGGTTTGCTATTGGTTTTGTTGAGTCACCCTTGTCCTGTACTAAGCATGTCCGTTTCACAGAGCTAGACTTAGAACTTGCTAGAAAGGCTCAGGGTTTCCCAGGGACTATTGCAGGACTCACTGTGGCTGCCATGTGCTTGGGCCTTCTTCTTTTAACCACGTGCTGCGTTCTGTCTATATGAGCTTTGTCACTGTGCCTTCCACAACTATTCTCATTTGTAAGCATACTTGTGTGCTTTTCTGTAAGGTTGTATGTCGACAAATCTCAGTGGCCTTACTTAAAGTCAAAGCACTGTCTCAAGGCAACATCTTTCTCACTGCATCATTATTAATACCACACACAAACCTGTCTTTTATCAACTCATCTCTCATATCACCAGATCTGCACATTTTAGCCTTCTTTCTCAAGTCAGTTATATATGCAGCAAAAGTTTCACCAGGCTTTACATATCTCTCTAAATTTACATTTTAAGCACGTAGGGTCTTCCCTTGTTTCAGCTGATACCAGAGTATGTTGGCCTTCCCCCTCCCCTGCAAACACAGCTGGGGCATACAGAAATGAATGTGCTATTTCAATGGCTTCTGAACCAGCTAAATTAAGCAGAATAAATGTTCTAGTACGTGCATCTTTGTCAGAAAAAGCAGCCTGAATGAAAATATATTCCTGCTCAAACACACTCCAATTTTCTGCAGTATTGTTATCAACCACAAGTGGTGTGGGTCTGTGAAATCCTTCTGTTATGCCCAAAAAGTATAGCAAAACAAAATGCAATCCTGACCCTTGTAATTATTATGTATGAATATGCACACATACAGGGTACTTGTAATAATATTCAAGTGCACAATAAACTCTTCAAAAGATTGTACTCCGTGAAATATTCTTTGAAATAAATGTACTTTGCGAAATAACTGTACTGTAATATTGCACACACTTGCAAACACTTACTTTGGATACTTTGAATAGCTTTAATTAATGTGAAAAAATGTGGTCATGTTTCCCTTTTTGTACATTTTATGTGATTTGGATATGGTTTCAAACATTTTCATAGTCATTTCAAATGTTTTAATTAATATATCGGAGTTTCGGACATTTTGTTTAATAAGAAGTTTGTTTTCAGCATTCTCAGTATTTCGTTTTATATTTGTAGTGAAAGAAATCATCTAAACCAGTTTTAGTACTGGGAATTTGTTTCTGACCTGTTCAGTGAGTTGTTTGAGCAGTAGGGACGATCCATTCCTGTACATTCCTCCAACTTTTAACTGTCTGCCTCATGGCTGTGACCCTGGATCCCACTTCTGAAGCCGTGTTGCTCATCATATGTGCATCAAGAAGACAAAGAAGTTGGAGTGTCCTTTTAAGTATTTTATCGCATATAAAGATATCAGGATGGATACCAGGAACAGTGAACTTAAACGAACTGTCTAACTAACTAACTGACTGACTACAAACGTGCATGTTGCCACTCTGGTTTCTCATTCAAAATGGCACTGTTACTTGTACTTGCCCACTGACTGTAAAGCTTCTTAAAGGTATATCACACACACTGATCTACTGGAGTATAATTTTTCCTGTTGTTAACCATGTTAGTGTCTTTTTGGGGAGCACAGATAAGTAGTTCTTACTTAGGGCTAAATGTTCATGTAAAGATGTTAATACTTTTAGCCAGAAGTTAGGTACTACATCTGGGCCTGTGTTTTTCCATTTAGGAGCTATTCTTTATTTTATTTCACTTTCTCTGCCCATTATTTTATCCCATTTCATATCCTGTACATTTGAACTTCTAATATCCATTCAGCATCTTTGTTACATTCCACAGAGTTTTCATAGTTATTTCTCCAAAATGTGTTTATTTCTTCTTTTTTGGTGGTGTTTCTATTCCTTTTGCTTTGTTTCCCAATTTTCTATAAAGCCTTTTTTGGGTCATCAATGAATTGCTTATTTTGTACTTTTCCTTTATATTTATCTGCATATCTTCTGAGTTTTTCTGCCTGTTCTGTTACCTTTAGTTTATTTGTAACAGTGTGTGATAGATCCTGGTCTTTTCTAATACTGCTCGTTGCTTTTATCACATCTCTCCTTCTAAGTATTTTTATTAGTCTGTTCCCTGTTATACACTCTTCTAACAGCGACACTTCTTGTCTCAGTTGCTTTATAGTTTTCTCTATCCAATACTTCCATGATGGCATTTGATTTCTTCCCTTCTTTTCCGTAATTATCTTATAATTTTGTGGTAAGAGTTTACCTGTTGTTAATTTAGCTGCACAGTAATATGTCCTATTTACTTCTGTTATGTCACATGCATTTCACTTAACAGGCTTGATTACTGTGTTCATTTTGGGACTTACTGACTTTATGTAATTTATTTCTTTCATCAGTCTTAATATGTCATTCTCTAGTAAATCAAGTAATTCATCCTTTAAATGTTTTTCTTCTAAATTGAGGGCTCAGTCTTTATTCTCAGTTTCCCGTGGGCAATCTTCAGAAAGGTGGGGGAGTGGATCCAGCCGCTGAGGTGGCATCCTCTTACTCAGTGGAGGTTGCAGCAGCCTATAGAGTTATTTGGGGCGGATGATTGCTTCTCCACAAGTGGCAGAGACACAGGCTTCTTTAATGTCTGCTCCACCCAGGACACCCAGTCTTTCTCACGTTCTTCCCATCAGACATCCTTGGATCAGGATTGAGCTGTTGGCTTCAAAAATATAGCATACACTCCACTCTGAAGTCATAACCCCCACCACCACAGTTCTGGGAAAGAGGATGTGGAAAAGGAGGCACACCATAGATTTTCTATCGGGTCTGTCAAGTCAGATACCAACTTGGATGACTAAGAGGCTTCCCCCTGTCCCCTCCTTGGATATGTCTTCTTTGATGAGATTTTAGAGCATAGGTGGCAGAGGAGATTTTGGCCACACCCCTCACCCCCACATGTTTGTCAGATAGTCTTAATGTATCTGGCACTAATTAGGTCATGGCAGGAACCCCACACAAGCAAAACTGTGCCAAGAAAACTGGACAAGTTCCTTAGACCAACCAAGGAGAGGCAGCACTGGGCAGTGTCCCATTTTGTAGGTTTCATCATTGGGGTGCCAGCAAGTAAGAAAGAGCTGATCGGTGATTCAGCTTTTATCCATCCTCTCAACAAGGAGTTCTAAGCGATCAATAGACTAAGGAAGTGGGCATATACTTTGGGCGCCTTTGTTTAGGGACTCTGAACTGCTTTCCACATCTGAATACCTAGCAACTGTATTTCGCCTGCCTTTCTGTCACATTGAAGCTGTTTTTACTGCATTTAACTTAATATTGCACTTGGAATCCTTGTTTGTTACTATTTGACTGTATTTGTAGCAAATTCTTCTGTGTAAGCTGTAGTAGCTGATTCATAGCATTTATAAGTGTTTGCTGTACCTGTTTCTGCCTGTTTTGTGAAAAAAAAGAAAAAAAAGAAAAAAATATCTCTTGTTTTTCCTGCTTTACTAGTTTAGTCCAGTTTCAGAGTTGCTGATTCCTGGGCTTTGGTTGTAGTTCCTGTGTACTGTTTCCTTGCCTTATTTGGGGGAAGGGAAGCTACCTTGCTTTTCTGCTTTACTAGTTTAGTCCAGTTTCAGAGTTGCTGATTCCTGGGCTTTGGTTGTAGTTCCTGTGTACTGTTTCCTTGCCTTATTTGGGGAAGGGAAGCTACCTTGCTTACCAGTGGGAGTGGGAAGCATTGAGCTGCCTTTTGTCCAGTTTTGTGAGGTTTCAGCCAGTAACTAGTAGTTTATTGGTCGTTTTGGGCCAGTTTCTAGCTTTTTCCAGCCCCCTGGTATAAAACGCGCTTAAACGCTAGCTGATTTAGAGCGATTTAGCGAGGAGCTGCCACTGTTGCACACTAGGGCAGCCGGTTAAGCAGGTTTAAACTATTTGGGCTACCTAAAGTCCACTCTTCAAATTTTCCCTTAAAACTACCTTCCTCGAACTATACTACTGATCAAATCAGCGTATCCTATAACTAAAAGATCAACTCTACTTGACTCCAAGTAGACTATTCTCTATCTATTAAACCTAGCACTTGCTCCTACAGTACTTATTACCTTGATACGGCACTCTTGTCATAGATAGTACCCCAAAAAGGCAACCCCCCATTTCTCGGTCACCCACGCCCCCGGAATCTTTTTAAAGTTTTTCGCCTACCCTTCTAGCATGTCGAGGGATCAGTTGCTAGTGTCCTCTCCTGCTCAGCTGGTGAACCTGGGAATATTGAGGCAATGTTTCAATTGCCTCATGTACACAGACAACCCTTTCCTCCTCCCACAAAACACAAATACATGCGAGAGATGCAACTATACGGCCAAACTGGAGGCTGAGCTCTCTCAACATAGGACTGGCAAGACCAGTCAGGAGGAGAAGGTTACCACACACACTATAGACCCAGTCTCACATAGTACCATTACAACCTCAAATCATACACATAAACACACAAAGACATACTCGAGGCTCTGATCAAAAATCTACCAAAACAGCAGAGGCCACCAAAGCAGACACCCAAACAACCACCACCTCAGAACACAACACCAAGAACACATAGACCTCACAGTCAGAGTGTCAAACAGTCACAGCCCTTAAGGCCAAACACAATGCCAGACACACTAGTCATTGGTGACTCCATAGTCAGACACACTGATGTCCCGCTCACCAGACTGAGTAAGGAGAAGGTCACAGTAAGCTGCCTGTCGGGCGCTAGAATCCACCACATAACGCAAGCACTCAGGTCTCTCAACAGCAGGTACAAATATGACTCAGTCATTGTCCACGCTGGTGTAAACGACCTGAGACGCACTCCTTGGACTACATGAAAAGAGACATTGAGGAGCTCTCTGATTATGTAGCCCAGGCAGGTATGACCCTGACCTTGAGCAGTATCCTACCTTCACCAAGAATGATGCCACAATACAGAGATAAGATGATCAGCTTTAACAATTGGCTTAAACACTGGTGTCATTCAAAGGGGATCCAGTATCTGTCTGCCTGGGATGACATGCTGGACAAGCCACGCTGCTTCGCAAGGGACGGCTTGCACCTGTCACCCCTGGGATTCCGGATATTGGCAAAGGCTCTTGCCACCCCATAGTGCCTTTTTAGGCAAGGCTCAAATTCTAAACCTACCACCCTAGAACACAAAAAGGAAAAAACTAAGGGTAATGCTGCTCAATGCCAGAAGTCTAAATCTCAAAATGCACGACTCGAGGCCCTTCTCAGTATGGAGAACATCGATGTCTGTGCTGTGACAGAAACCTGGTTCAAGGCTCCTGAGAGCACCCCAGCGCTATCAGGTTTTACCTCATATCATGCCCGCCCCAAAATCCGGACAATACCAAGAAAGGAGGGGGGGTATCCATATTCATCAAGGACACCCACACCTCAAGACTGGTGGCAACGCACGATGCATCGGAGACCATCCAGGTGCAATTAACCATAGGCAAGACTGCTCTGCAAATTGTAGCATGTTACAGGCCACCCTCACAAACTCAGGAAACTCACATGGCCTTCCGGAAAACACTAGAGGGGATAAATGTATCACCAAACACCATCATACTAGGTGACTTCAATTACCCTAATATAGACTGGGAACACTACTCAAGCCCAAACACCCTAGCCCAAAAGTTCCTGGAATTCATAAACTCAAATGCCATGGAACAACTAGTCACCATCCCCACAAGAGGAGATAACATACTTGATCTCATCATCACGAACATGGGAGCACAATGTTCAACACCGGAAGTATACCCCTCACTGGTGAGATCAGATCACAAACTAATCTCGCTGGAGGTCCTCATCCCACCCCACCTGAAATAAAAAGACCACAGTAAAGAACTTCTCAAAAGCCGACTTCACACTTCTAAAGACTAGTGTGGTCTCCTTTCAGGCCCCGGCGGGAAACAATACTCAAGCCGCTGAATCACTTACAAACGCCTTCTACCAGCACCTGCAGGACTGCTTGGATAAGGCAATCCCAAGCAAAACAAAGACTCTTTGTACCAAAGGCAAGCGTCCAGTCTGGTGGACCCCAGCCATAAACAAACTCTACAACAAAAGGAGGAAGCTACTACAAGATAGAGCAAAATCCTTAAAAGGTAAGACACCCTTGATCACTATAAGTAAAAAACTAAGAGCTCTCATAAAATCATCCAAAGCAAATTTCGAGAGAAAAATAGCTAAAGACTCAAAAGACAATCATAAGGCCTTCTTTAGCTATGTTAGAAACCTAGGAGGAAACTCCCAGATATGCTCAGAACTAGTTCAAAATGATGTGAAGATTACTGATCCTACAGACATTGCCAACATACTGGCTGACAGGTTCAGTGCAAACTTCTCCCCTCCCCAAAAGGAGAGATATCTATACCAAATGAGTGCAGCCCCCAAACATCTCCAGCGCCCAAGTGAGAGCTGCTCTCTCCAAAGCAAAAAACACAGCATCCATGGGACCCGATGGTGTCCCCGGCTGTGTGCTCCACGAACTCAATGAGGAATTAAACCCACAGCTAGGACAGCTGTTTAATCAAAGTCTTACCTCTGGATACGCACTCCAGGAGTGGCGCACTGCAACTGTGGTCCCACTTCACAAAGGCGGTGCCTCCACAGACCCTGGAAATTACTGGCCCATTAGCTTGACAAGCCTTATCTGCAAAGCCATGGAGAGGATCATAATGGACCTCATAAATAAAGACATAGGAATTTGCAGACTTTGGATCCAACCCAGTTTGGCTTTGTCAAAGGCAGATCATGCCTTTTAAACTTGGTTGACTTTTTCGAAACAGTCACCAAAGCCATTGATGAGGGAAAGGCAGTCCATACAGCCTACCTCGATCTGGCTAAGGCCTTCGATACAATACCCCACTCGGGTATCATTGAAAACTCAACAGCTTAAATGTTAACCCATACATCACAAGATGGGTTGCAAACTGGCTGAGTGACAGAACCCACAGGGTCAGAGTTGCTGGCGCCATGTCAGACTCAAAGCCTGTCACAAGTGGTGTCCCACAGGGCTCAGTCCTGGGCCCACTCTTGTTTGGCATCTACTTTTCCAAGTACAAGCAAACACAGGAGGGTTATGGCTGACAAAGTTTGCAGATGACTGCAAACTGGGCCATAGTAGAAAACACATCTGACACAGATATCCTTCAGAAGGGTCTCACAGAAACGGATAACTGGTGCCAGAGCCACGGCCACGGCCTAAAGTTAAATGCCAAAAATGCATAGTCATACCCTTCGGGAAAAACAAGGTTACCCCTAGCTACCAAATAGGTGGCAATCCACTGAGCACAGAAGAAGTTATCAGGGACCTGGGGACCCAGGTTGATAGTAGTCTGTCATTCGACACCCATGTAGCTAAAGTAGTTAGGAAGTCCTTCTACATTGCCCACCTTATCATGAAGGGATTCTCATCTAGATCAAGGGAGGTCATAGTCTCCCTTTACTCATCACTCATCAGACCAATGATTGAGTACAATGCCCCATTCGGAATGTATCTGACCCGACACTTGCAGCAGCTGGAGAGGCCACAAAAGTTCCTCACCAAAAGGATAAAGGGTCTCAAAAATCTGTCCTATGCTGCCCGACTGAAAGAACTCCAGCTCTATTCAGTCGCCACCGCTTGCTCAGAGGTGACCTTTGCCTAACATACAAGGCCATGTCAAACCCAGATTTGATGAATATGCTTCACCTCAAAAATCTAGATCCATCAGAGCCACAAGGGCGGGAGACTTAAACCTCGACACGGCTATTAATAGGACGTGCTGGAGGGATAGATTCATCACCCAAAGACTCCCTATGCTGTGGAACAAAATCCCGGTACATGTGAGGCAGAGCACCTCGCTGGCCTTGTTCAAGAGAAATCTTGACCAATGGATGGGAGATCGCAGATATACCCCAGGAATTACCTCAGTGTCACTGCTCGACAGAGGCACAGCAAAATAATGGGTATAGTTCCCCATACTAAAGGGGTGGCGTAAGCCACAAAACAATGGGCTAGGCTTATAAATGCCCTCGGGCAGATAGCCTAGTATGAACCTATGAACTGCTTCAAGAGGGACTTGGCTCATCAGGCCCTATGTGCTCTGAAAGCCCCCTTGATTTTGAACTCCAGGAAACAATTGGAGATGACCCTGAAAACTCTGTCCAGTATATCTAATCTCCTCATACACCATATGCATAATGCGGTAAGGGGAGTGGCAGGGCCAGCTGGGGCTGGTGTGGCTGTGAGATTGCAGGCCTGGCTGGGACTATGATTTTGCATAAAAGTTTAAAGTGTCCTTCACTAATGCCCCCTTTGACTGATCCTCATTATTTGGTCTATTGGCGAAAGGGAGGGGGTAGAGGTTCAGAAAGGATGACAAAATGCTTTCTGCTGTCAGAGTGCAGTTTGAGACCCCTCAAAGGTTATATAGCAGGAACCAAAAGGGGCCCAGGTCACTGTAGTGTAGAAAACTCAGGCATCAGCAGTTCAAAGCACCTTCTGAAAGGGGCGGCCAGGCTAGAAGCAGTCCCTTTAATTGACATTGGCTCAGAGATAAAGGAGGTCCACAAACCAGGAATATTGTGAGCCCTTCTCTAACAGACAACCAAAGCATCCCTGAAGGGCTGCATGAACCAGGGATACTGTCGGTCCTTCTATAAAAGGCAACAGCAGCATTCCTGAAGGGCTGCCTGACAGCTCCCCACTGGATGCAGTTGGGGGTGTCATCTCTCCCTTTACTCATCTGCATGGTGGGAGGTCATCACAAAGGGCAAATGGGTAAAGGGGAATGTCCTTCTATTCCTCTGTTGCAGTATTCTTTACATGAGGGAGTTGCCTGCTAAATGATGTCAGCCAGTATACAAAAGACTTTTTAGTGCTTAGAGGTGCGTGGTACATTGCACATAGGCTGCTATCAGACGTAGGCAGTAAAAGTGACATACACATGCACCATCCTCAGAACTTTGCTGCCAGTCTGAATGCTTCACCTGTACATACTGTCTGCTCACCGAAGTGGTTGCTGTTTTAACATTTCAGACAAGTGCCCCGTTGGGGAATCCTTTCTTTGTCATTTCTGCTGTGGTTAGTTTTAATGTCATCCAAGAAAGGCAAATGCCAGTGTGACATCAGATTCCACATAAAGACAATCACCTGCACTGTCTTTTTTGTCTTGGGCATACCCACAATCATAGATCTTGCCCTATCTGCCAGGCCTTTGTGCGTAAGTAGATTATCATCCCTTTCGATACATTTGTGAAATTTGTGAAAAGCGCTATGGAGGGTCGCTTGTGAAGCTGAAGGCCAAGAAGCCTAGGCTTGAAGCTTCAGCTGCACCTCCAGTGGTGGGCATCTCTCCCGAGGCAGTTGATAGTCCGGAGAAGTGTTCAGCCCCTACGTCCGATTTACAGGCTGAGTCTGTAATGGAGTTCGCATTGGATCTGGATGACAGCATGTCCTTTGAGGTACTGCAGGCATCCAGTGCGGCTGTCGGGGGAGCCTAGACTTGTGCTCTCCGATGACCCTAGGGGGATCACTCAAATATTTGTTAGAGAGGAAGTTGATTCCAACATTATTGAAACTAGGCCTACATCTGTTCTTTCGACCTTACATAGGGCTGATCTGCATGCCAAAAAGAAACAAAAATCAAGCATTTTTCACCTCCCTCAGATTCACAAAAGGATTAGCAAAACTTTGCATAGGGCATTTTCAATGCTTTTATGTCCCTTAAGCCTCTTCCAGGGGTTTCAGTACTGGCCACTCCCTGGGTTACCTCTCCTCAGAAGAGGGTCAGGGAAGATGCTTCTTCTGAAGAGGAAGACCCCTAAGAGGATGAGTCCCTAGCTTATTCTTCACAGGTCCCTTCCCTGTTGGATTATTCAGCTGTGGAGGAGGATTCTCCAGTGGAGGAAATTACTTTCAGTGAGACCTTGGGAAAGATGAGGGAACATTTCAAATGAGACAGTTGTGAGATGTCTGAAGTACAGAAACGTTACTACTAATTACTTCAGGTAGATACTGCTAGTCCCTCAGACATGCCTCCAGTCCTACCTGCATTTTTGGATACATTTGCATCTTCCAGTAGGACTCCTGATTCCCAGCCTCCAGCACCTAAGAAACCAGAAAGGTTCTACAAGATTTTCAAAGCCCCTTCTGCTGACTCTTCTCTTGTTACGGTGGCTTCTGATGAGCCCTCAAGGTTACTTCCTTCTTTCCTCTGACAAAGATAGTAGACATATGGAAAGGTTAGGCAAAAAGTGTACACTTCTGCCACCCTTACCTTTAGGGCTGTCAGTTATCAAACACATATGACTAAATACACCTTGGAACTCTTGTCCCAAATTTCCAAAATTATTTAAAATTTGTCTGACTCAGAAAATAAGTCTTTGGCTTCATCCTTGCTTGGGGCATCCTCTCAGGTGGCCCGCCATTCAATAAAATGCAGTTATGCTGCTGTGGAGGCTTCAGCTAGGGCAGCTGCCACAGGTTTGATCCTGAGAAGATTTGCCTGGTTGAGACTTCAGCCTTTGCCAGATGACATTAAATCCAAACTTATAGATGCTCCTCTGGACAGTTCGGCCCTGTTTGGGCCTGCTGCTGTGGATTTGTTTAAAACCTTACAAGAGAAGGTTAAAGAGATGCATGAACTGAAAGACATCCTTATTTTCCCCTGTACCAAAATTTCAAAGGAATTTTCCTTCTAAACCTGTGTTTGTTAGAAGGCAGTCAGTCATGGCCATGTCCAGCTAAGGCTAAAATGTCCATCTGACAATTTGGACCCCAAACATATTCCCCCTCCTTTTCCCTTTGCCTTTCTCTTTTCTCTCCAGCTTGGGAAAACATTACACAGGATTCCTGGGTGCCCTTCATTATAGTAAAAGGTTATTCCATGGTCTGGAATTTACTCCCACCTTTCAGAGGCATCCCACAACCACCCAGAGAGCATCTGCCACATTTTTCAAAGGTATTGCAAGACCTGTTGGATCAAGGCACAATTCAACCTGTTCCATCAAATCAAAGGGGAAAAGGGTTCTATCCAAGGCTGTTCTTGGTACCAAGGAAAGAGGGCCCTTGGAGATGCATCCTGGACCTCTCCTTCCTCATCACCTTCCTGAAAATGCCTACATTCAAAATGATTACTTTACAAACCATATTTCCTCTGATCATCCCACAAGCCTTTATGGCTTCCATAGACATCAAGGATGCTTACCCACACATCCTCATTCATCCCAGTTACAGAAATTTTTCACGATTCTCTGTAGCCTCGTGTCACTTCAGTTTTCTGCCTTGCCTTTTGGTCTTTCCACCACCCCAAGAGTATTCACAAAATGCCTAGCCCCAATTTTTGCTTACTGTAGACTTCAGGGCATCCAGGTCTCCCCATACGTGGACAACCTTCTCTTTCAAGCAGTCAGTCCAGGAGCTCTACAGCACAATCGAAGCTCCGGCATTTCCAGCCTACAGTCTCTGGGTTTCCTTTCTTGGTGTTTCAGAGAGACAGTGTCCCTTCACACCAATCCTTCCTTTATGCCTAAAGTGGACAGTGAGTTATTCCTCAACCAGTCTATTCATTTAGCTACCTTTTCCCCTTCTCCACAAAACTCTGCAGAGAGGGTTCTGCACACTTTGGATGTTCACAGACAGCTTAGGCACTACCTTGACAAAACAAAGAATATCAGGAAATCCGACCAGTTGTTTGTCTCCTTTCCCCTAGAGCTTTAAATCTTCCTGTCTCTAAACACACTATTTACAGCTGGATCTCTAAAGCTATTTCCTTCTGCTATGAGCATCATGGAATGAGCCTCCCTTTTCCTGTTAAGGCACATTCTACCAGGGCTGTTGCTTCCTTTGATGCCTTCTTCAAAGTACTGGACACTAACTCCATTCTGGAGGCAGCTACTTGGTCCTCAGTCCATATCTTCAGCAAACATTACAAACTGGACAACATTTCTGTAACTACGGCAGGGTTTGCCAGGGCTATTCTCCATGGTTTCGAGTAGAGTGCCACTGCTCCTACCCCATCCCTTTCCTCATGAGCTTTGACATTCTTCCTCATGTAAAGAATACTGCAACAGATGAATAGAAGGTCATAGATTAGTTGTGTAAAATCTTACCGTAAGGATAGATGTCTTCTCTTCTCTGTTGCAGTATTCCATCCCTCCCTTCTTCCCCTTGATGTTTTTCTCCCTTGAATGTACTTAGCCTGCATACTTTCCTTAGATGGGCACTCCTCTTGGGGCACTCATTTCTGACGATGGTGCATAATTATGTAACTTTTATGGCCTATGTCCAGTTGCAGCCTATGTGCGATGTACCACATACCTCCAAGCACTAAAAGTCTTCTGTATCCTGGCTGACATCAGTCATTTTGGCTGGCAACTCCCTCATGTATCCACAGATCTACTCCCTGCTAAGTACCTTCAAAAAGCGGCAGAAGTCATAGCTTATCCAGTCACCATCCTGATTAACAGAACTATATCTGAGGCTGCCATCCCCTCCATTTGGAAGACATCCCATGTAATCCCTCTCCATAAAGGGGGCACCTCCACTGCACTATCTAACTATAGACCTATAACTATCCTGTCACCCCTAGCAAAAATAATGGAAAAATGTGCCCACAAACAACTCATGAGCTACCTTATCAAGAATAATCTCCTGACTAACACTCAGCATAGTTTTAGGCCATTCCATAGCACTACCTCTTCCCTCCTCTCCTTTACTAATGTCATTAACCAAAATCGGAACAATAACAAACTCTCCTGCCCTCTTTCTGGATCTTTCAAAGGCCTTCAATATGGTTAACCATCAACTTCTCATATTACCACTAAAAACCATCTGCCTTGACAATCAGTCTCTGAAATGGTTCCAATCATATCTGAATGGTAGACACCAAGCTGTCGTATGGAAGGACAAATTATCTACTCTACTGCCCATCACCCTGAGAGTTCCCCAGGGATCTATAGTAGGACCTCTCCTATTTTCTATCTTTATTAATGACCTGCATAAGGTCATCCCAGATGCAATCTATGTCCACTATGCAGATGATTCAATTTTAATATGCTCGGCCACCTCTCCCAGTGACCTTCAGATAGTTTCCCAAGCCACTTTTAACACAGTAGAAGACTGGCTCCTTAACAGACAAC
Source organism: Protopterus annectens (assembly GCF_019279795.1). Classification (NCBI taxonomy): domain Eukaryota; kingdom Metazoa; phylum Chordata; order Ceratodontiformes; family Protopteridae; genus Protopterus; species Protopterus annectens. The sequence continues at coordinate 144,758,508 of NC_056750.1, forward strand.
TGTTATTAAATCCTAACAAAACGAAACTATTACTTTTCTCCCCCAACAGTAGACTCCCCTTACCAGCCTTTACTATAAGGTCTAACAATGGGACCATCATTTCTAATGACCCCTCTACCAAACTCTTAGGAGTAATAGTTGACAATAACCTCAAGTTCGATGCACACATTAGTCAAACTATCAAGACTGTCAATAAAAAACTTGGATAGGATTAAGCCCTTCCTAACTCCACTAGCTAGAACTGTCATTGCCCGAACACACCTTCTCTCCACCCTCCTTTATGCTTCACCTTTATTTACAAACTTGAGCAAGACTAACCTTAATAAGCTGTCTAGTTGCTATAATAACATTGCTAGATTTGCCACTGGCACAGCTTTCAGAACCCATCACTGTCTCACCCTAAGCTCTTTAGGATGGCTTGAATTACTTAATCTACTTCTGGTCAATCAACTGATAGTAGCTCATAAGATTCTCTGTCAGCCTGAAAATACGCCCGCACTTGTTAACCTAATCACTCCCTATAGTAACCTTAGGGTACTACGCTCATCTGACAAACTCTTAGTTCAAACTTTCAAAGCTAATAATTTAGCTGGAGAATCACTGTTTGCCAACTCTGTGGGCAACACCTGGAACTCCCTTACTGCTGACCTTATTTCAGAACTCTTCCCAATGCAATTCAAGAAAAAACTAAGACAGGACTTTAAACTACACTGGCTGTGTCCATGCACCAATCCAGACTAACTAATACTACATGCCTGTATGCTACAACAGGTCATCTTCCTCTACTTTACTACATCCCAAGTCTTTGTCTGTAACCTAATAACAATGTATTAATTGTTAAACTGATGGAGTATGAATTTATGAACGTTTTGGAGTGTGAATTTTATGAATTTTTTTATCATATACTGCTTTGAGCCTTAAAAAAGATTATAATAGATTTTTTATCTAATATGTAAACTGGGTCTATATTAGATAAACAAACGCTTAAATGTTCGAATCTCTAAAGGTCGACCTTTAGAGATCGAACAGTTAAGTGTTCGAATATCTTTAAAAATTAAAAAACAAAAAAAAAACTAAAGGGTGTAAGCAGGGGGGCAAACCCCCCCACCCCCCGCTACTTAAATATACCAACTCCAAGATCGCGCTACAGTGTAGGGAATGGGAAATTTCCAGTTTCCACTCTGCCATGCACTGAAGTGTGATCTCAGAGTTTGTATATTTAAGTAGGAGGGGTGTGGGGGGGTGCAGGGGGGCTTGCCCCCTGCTAAAACCCTTTCAGTTTACCTTTTTTTCTCTCTTTCTTTTATTACATTTTCTAACACTTAAATGTGCGATCTCTAAAGGTCGACCTTTAGAGATTCGAACATTTAAGCGTTCGTTAATGTAATATAGACCCTGTAAACGTACATCTTATAGATTAATCTTGACAAATGTTTTTACATTTTTACATTTATATGTAATACGTCTGGAGCTTTTCTCCCCGGGCCTCCGCCTCTGAAAATAGACATGTATCCAGTCGGACTATCCTGGTCAACAAATGTAAAATAAATAAATTAAATGTAAAGAATACTGCAACAGAGAATAGATGGACATCTGTCATTATGGTGAGATTTTACACAACTAATCTTTGTTTTCAGAGGCTGTTGTGTGCCGTTTTTCTTCACACCCCTGGAATCATGACATTTGCTGCCAGATGCCTCATCCAACCAGACGAGTGAGTCACACACAAAAAGAGGTTGCTTCTTTGCTTTCCAAAAGAGCCATCCATAAAGTTCCACCAGACCAGACAAGGGTCAGTGTTTTATTTGAGATTCTGTTTAGTTCAGGATGGTCATGCTCGATTTTACCCTCTCTAAGGGAGAATGACTGGATCTGCTCTATGGATCTCCATGATACCTACCTACACATCATAGTAGCAAGGCAGTTGTGGAGATCCATCATTCCTGACTAGGATCCGACCACTATCAATTTCTAAGCCTTTCCTTTAGGTCTTACCACAGCCCCTGGGATGTTTGCTAAGTGTATGGCGGTCATAGTGGCTCACCTGTGTCATTAAGGATTCAGAGTATTCCCCTGTCTGGTCATTTGGCTCCTAGCTGCTCCTATGATGGACTCTCTCATTCAAGTCAGAGACTGTCTTCTCAATATGTGCATATTCTTTGGAATTTCAGTAAACTTTCAGAAGTCAAGTCTCTAACTGACACAGAGGATTCTTTTACAGGTTGTCCCATTGCCACTGTAAAATCCATAGTTTTCCTCCCACTGGACAAGATCCAGACCTTGAGACGGGCAGTGTTAACTTTTCTTCAGACTGTATCCCCTACTGCCACTCAAGTCCTTAGAGTTTTGGGATATGTGGCATTTTCTGTTTGGATTGTTCATATTGCATTTTACCATATGAGGTTACTCCTATGGGTTTCTACATGTCCAGTTGTCTCAACTCTTGAATCCCATTTCCCAAGCAGTCTTGATAACCATAGCCTGAAGGATTCATTTGCAACTGTGACTAGACTGTCTTTACGTTTTTTTTCTGACTAACCTTTCACCCCTTCTCTCCCAGTTGTAGTCATGACTACGAACTCTTCCTCCCTTGGGTGGTGGGATCATCCTAGGTCTGTGGACTGCAGATGAGGCTAACATTCACATCAGTGTCCATGAGATGAGGGAAGTCCTCCTTGTGTTGCAGGAATTTTGACTACCTTCCTTTAGTGGTGATTTCTATCCATATCAATATGACGATAGTTTGGTGTATCAACAAGCATGGAGGAATGTTAGGTCAGGAAGCAATGATGGTTTGGCAATGGGCAGTAGCCTCACATCTCTTTCTCACAATGATACACTTTCCAGAAGCTCTCAATTGACCTGGCAGACAAGCCCAACTGATCTCTTCTGATGCTTCATGGGTTAGTCCTCAATCCAGTAAAGCAGATTTTTAATCACTGTGGCTTTCCTTGCTGCAGTCTTTTTGCATCCCCACTCAACACCAAATGACTCAAATATTTCTCCATGATCCTTCCTCAGGGACAGTCACTGGGGGATGCTGTAACAGAGCAATGGCCCCATTCTCTTATACTGCTTCCCACCCTTGCCATTGAGCCCCATATTATTGCAGAATGCAGTCAGGTCCAAGGCTTCTGTCATTCTTGTCCCATCAAGATTGTGTTTCCCCTTTTCAAGCCTCATATCAGTACACTCCCTTGGATATTGGATCTGGAGCAGTATCTTCTTTCGCACCAGTCTGATTAGCCATACCCAGTTCTCCACACCCTAAAGTTAACCACATGGTTTCTCTACTTTCAGTAGTAACCAGTAATGCAGGTCTCTCTTCTGAGATGATTAAGATCCTAACAGCCTCTGCAAGAGAAACTACATGTAAACTTTACCATGGAAAATGGAAACATTTTGTTTTATGTACCTGTTCTCAGAATATTGACCTGTGTTCAGTTTCTGTTCCAGATGTTTGCCAGATGTTTGCCTCTGTATTTTTTCCAGTTCTCCAGTAAAAGTGCAACTGTCTGCTATATCAAAAATGTATTCTGGGTACATCAAATGTTCACTTCACTTGCACAGGTTTTGCAGAGCCTTTCTAAAAGGGACGTTCCTGCTTAGAGTACCTGTGCAGCAACCAGTTCTCCCATGGGTTCTGAACTTTGTGTTACAAGGTTTGACATAGTCACCGTTTGAACAGCTACTTCATTGAAGTTTCTATTTTGGAAAATACTGTTTTTGGTAGCCATCACTTCTGCTAGAAGGGTTTCTGAACTTTAGGCACGTTCTTCATCAGCTCCTTGTTTGGCTTTCCACAGAGAGACTGTGTCCATACCAATCCATTGCTTTTTCCTAAAGTGGCATCTGAAGTTAATGTGACACAGCCCATTCACTTACATGTGCTTTTAATTAATTATTCTAATAAAGGAGAGTACATCCTACACACGCTGGATGTGCGTGGCTTTCTAACTTCGTAGAACCTCACCTTTTTGTAAGAACAGTCAGCTTTTTGTTTCCTTTGCATTTAACAAACTAGGAAGAAAAGTTTTCAAAGTACCCCTTTCCAGATGGTTTTTGGATTACTTTACTTATATTTACACATTGTATGACCAGCCCCTAACAAGTAAATTGAAGGCTGATCCTACCAGAGGAATAACAACTTCAGATGCCTTCTTCAGGTGATCTTCCTTGGATGAAATCTGCACTGCTGCCACTTGGCTGTCTGTACACACCTTTGCAGGCATTGCAAAGTGGATTCTATATCTAAGGCTGGAGCATCCTGTGGTGTCTTTGTCCTTAAAAGGTCTCCTGTCATGACGCTACCCTGGAGTTCAAGTAGTTTGGAATTCTGACCCACAGCTGAGATGAAACAAGCAGAATAAACAGGATACAATAGTTATGCCCTTTCAATAATTGTAGATCCTTTCATTCATGTCTGTCTGATAGGACCTGTAAGACCTCAAGCCACTCAACAAATCTGACCCAGCAGCTTTAGTGCTCTGGTCTTGAACCCAGATTTCCCTACCATAATACTCTAGTGCCCTGACTTACCTCAGAGAGAGTTTGTCGCCTTGTCAACAAACCCAGAATTGTAATAAACCTGTATACATATATGCAAGCACAAGTATTAGCATTGTCACAATGCATTGTCCAAATCCTTCAGATCCTATAAGTTTAAGGAAGGGGGATGGAGGGAGGATGGTTGTATCAAAGGACATTAATGAAAGGCTCTAGCATCTTACCATAACTATCATTTATTTGCTGTTGGAATACACTTTTAAAACTTTCACAGGTCCTTGTGTAGGAACCTTAAGGGTGCCAAAGCATTCTGCCATAAAAAGGTTAGCGTAGATCATCTTCTACTAACTTACTATATGCTGCTAGTAAGGGATGTAAGGGGGGGGTATATGTACTGGGTCTTTTAATACTATGTTTTTTGTTAACACTATTATCACCTCTGAATTCTATTCTGAATGACAAATTGCGTATGAGCAACTTGAAGTCACGTCAAGTCTCCACAAAATTACTATAAGTAGTGGGAATAAATGACAGTCCTTTAGATAGGACATTTATCTCATCTATAGTTAGTAGAAGATGATCTATACAGGATGAGAAGTTCGTGTAATAATTATAAGAGGGGTAAGCAGAATCTTACACGTAAACAGAAGGAGGCTCTACACAGTTTACGTAATAATACCATGATTACTATCAAATCTGCTGACAGGGGAGGTGGAGTGGTAATTATGGATACCTCTAGGTATCAAGAAAGCATGTTTGAAATGTTAAGTGATACTGACCACTATATTTCCATTTCATTGGAAGCAGTTAACCGTTTGACTGACAGGATACATGGTATGCTGAAAGATTTATTCAAGAGCGAAGTCATAGATTTTAATTTGTTTAGATTTTTGGAAGTTGTACACCCACTCATACCGGTTATCCAGGGACTCCCAAAGATACATTAAAATAGAGTGAATCCACCTTTAAGACCCATTGTAGCTGGAAGGGGTTGGTCCACTGAACCACTTTCCATTTATATAGAGAATAAACTAAGACCAATAGTTAATGCTAATGTATTTATATTAAAGGACACTAAACAGTTTTTGTTAGATTTATATAATTTTATTGCTTTAACACCCTCCAATCAAGAATATATTTTTGTTACGATGGATGTCCAGTCTTTATTTACAGTGATCCCTAATTTAGAAGGGATAGAGATGGTGGGTAGCTACCTAAAGAGAATGTCAGACATAGATGGCATAGAGATAGATTTGTTAATGACTTTTTTGGAAGTTATCTTGGAATCAAATGTTTTTTGTTTTAACAACAGGATTTTCTTACAGAAGGATGGCGTGGCTATGGGCACTTCTTGTGCCAATAGCTACGCTAACCTTTTTATGGCAGAATGGGAACATAGGTATATGTTTCAGATGACTGGTTACAATAGTTTTGTTCCATTCTATAGATGTTTTGTAGATGACCTGTTCATTTTATGGACAGGTACATCTGATGAGTTGGATGAGTTTGTGAGAGAGGTGAATTCTGTTACCAGATATCTGAAGTTTACAGTTGATTGGTCTTTGGATAGGATCCCTTTTTTAGATGTATATGTAGAGAAGTTGGGAAATGGTATGATCAATACTGGGCTATATAGGAAGCCATGCCATAAGAATGTCCTGTTGCATCGACACAGTATGCATCCTGGATATGTATATAGTAATATTGTCAGAGGACAGGCTATGCGTATCTCTAGATACAATCCGATAGATTTAGATTTTAAGAATGGACTAGATGATTTACAACAGAGGCTAGGAGCACGTAATTATTATAGTAGAGATTTTATTAATGGGATGCTAGATATTAATGAGTTGAGATCTAATGTAGCAGCCCCTTATTTCTCCACTAGGACTAATGACTATGTTCCTTTGGAAGGTAACATACCCAGAGGGGGAATGGAGTCTAATAATACAATTTTTCCGATTTTTTTATACTAAAGATGTAGGAATTATAAAAGGTGTAGTTAAGACACATTGGCATATTTTATCAGTGGACCCGACTATAAGAGAAGTTATAGGAAGTATACCTAAATTTGTATATAAGAATAAAATGAATTTGAGGAGACTGTTGTGCTACCCAAGAGATAGTAGACAGGATGGCCATAGTGAATCTTGTTCCACAACACCTTGTAACCATTGTAATTTTTGTTTTTTGATTGACTCTGATCCTACATTTATACATCCTTCTGGTTTTGGTGTGTTTACATTTCGAGCTAAAGGAAATTGTATGTCCACTGATGTGGTCTATTTAGCTACTTGTGTGGGATGCTCCGCATTCTATATTGGCAAGACAAATAGGTGCCTGAGGGATAGGATGCGTGAGCATACTTACCATATTAGAATTAGATCAATGACCAATGCCCTTGCAGAACATGTCACAGAGAGAGGGGAAGGACATAGTTTTAGGTATAAAATAGTGGAGAATATATATAGGAGTATTAGAGGAGGGTACATTAAGACATTTACAGAAGCAAGGGAAACTAATTGGATCATGAGATTCAGGTCTGACATTAGCCCTGGATTAAATGGCAAGGTTCCCATTCAACCTTTCCTCAAGATGAGGAAATTAAGGGCTTAGTTACGGTTCAGATATGCATCCATTTAGTTCTCACCATTTATATATTTACATCCATACTCATATTGCACGTTTAGGGTGTAGTATGGTTTGTCTTCACTTTTATTCTTATTTTTATTTTATTTTCATATCCATTTATGTGTTTATGTCTGTATATATTTGTCTAACATTCATATACATTTTAGGTATGTTATTTATGAATTGATAATGCTTTTAGTGTATAAACTATCAAATATTATAACTGTTAAATATTATATATTAGGTATATGTTAAGGTTTTTGATTAGATAAATTGATTATTGAGTATATTATTGATTTTAGATGGGTTGGAAGTAATAATTGAAATAATTGATTCTTTCACTTTAAGAATGGCTTTTTTCCCCGCTATTTTTTTGTATTTAAACTGAAGAGTGAAATGTTTAGTAGGTCTGATGAAGCCATCTGGTGAAAGCGCTAACCTGCTTGTGACAAATAAATCATATTGTTTTTATACTGAATTAGTTGCAGTACTGCCTATTTGTTTGAATACTGTGGACTACTGAAGTATTGAGGATTTTCATATGCCATTCTGGTATACCTGCTTTTTAAATTTGTGAGTTGTTTCTTGCTATTCGTTATTATTATCATTTGCTACCCATTTTCTTCCCTCTGAACCTTTATATTTTGTGCAGGCATTAGGGCTGATTATTTCCCTTTGTCTCTTTGTTTTCTTCCTGTGCCATCGGCACTTTCTTTAATACTTTAAAACTTTTCTATATAAAAAAAAAAAAGTTTCAATTTCTAAATTTTGCTGCTGTTGTAGTGTAGCTACTGAGTGTAAATTTGTTGAAAGGATGTTCATGTTTGTCTTTTTCGCTGTCTAGATAGCTTATCTAAAACTCTGAGAAAAACCGACATGATTCAAATGTTGCACTTCTTGTGGACATAAAATCCCATATTCAGATGCCCACAAGAAGTGCATCTATTGCCTGGGGCTGGACCATATTAGAGCCCAGTGTGATATCTGTGCATCTCTTTACCCTTGCACCTTTTCTGATCATCACAATAAGTTGATTCTTAAAAGGTTACTTCCCCTCCTTCCTCAGCTGGGACTCAAACCCCGCTAGAGCTCATAGTTTTAAGGATTCTTAAGAAGCAAGCCCTCTCTGTGCCACCGGAGACATCACTGGAGCCTAAAGAAAAAATTCAGAGAACTACCGATTCAACCTCCTTGGATCTGAAGAGTATTGCCTTTTGCTCAAATCCACAGACCTCTTCAGATCTGATGGAGGTTATCGCTGTGATTGGTTCTTCTCTACCATCCACTCCGGTTTTGGATACCAGACCCTTGGATCTAACAGTTAGGAGCAGATCTCCAAGCTAGGTATTAAACCCTGTGTCTCTTGTTTTGCTCTCTAAGTTATTTCAGACCCTGACCAAGCATTCCAGGCCGATATGGAAAGGATAATGTGGAGATTCCTCAAGGCACAGATCTAGATGGGGGTATTACCAAGTCCATCCCCTCTCAGATCTGTGAGTACCCTGGCCTGGACCATTCAGTCTCCTTTTCCCATCCGACCCATGTACCAGGATCCAGGATACCCAAGAGAGTCGGTGTTGAATCCAAGGAAGCCCCCTTCCTTCGGCGATTTCCCTGATCAGCCCTGCATTCTGTCGGATCAGAGCAGGTCTTGAATCCGAGATGTCAGTGCCGGGTGCAGGGGCTTGTGGTCAGTACAGACTCTGTCAGGTCCGTCCTTTCCTCTTGGTGCCTTAGACCTTGACAGTTCAGGTGTAGGCAGTGGATCTGAACTGAGCCCTGTCCTTTCCTTCCTCGGCTCTGAAGGAGACGGGAGTGGTTTCTCTGGGTCCATCAGCTTTCCAGGTTGTAGAACCAGGTTGTAGAAAGGGCCTTCTCCTTACATAGAGATCCATCCTGTCGCATCTGAAATCTCCCCCTTCAATGGCTCCAAGCACTGAGCCCATCATTCCTGCTCCAGGTCAGCTTATCCCTTGAAGGCCTCCATGCTGTTCCTCCTGAGGAGTTCCCCCTTTCTTCCACCACCTCTCCTGAACACCCCACAGAGGAGGTTCCGTGGGAGATGATGTTCAAAAGGAAGCACATAGACTCCTCCATGGAGTTCCTCACTGAAGGCACCGACTTTGATGGTGGAGAAGGATCCCCTCGATCACCACCTGATGACTTCTCCTTTGGAGACGAGCTGAAAATCCTTAGAAAGGTGGCTGGTCTGTTCAACCTCCTTCTTCTGAAGAGTCTGTGTTCCTGGAGGCATTTTGGGTGGGCCCATCTACATCTTAGGTTACCTCCCTGGCAGATGAGCTTATTGACGTAGTTGCCCACTGGACCTGGAAGGAACCGTATGGTGTCGGGCCTATTCCCAAGTGTCTAGGTAAGCCTCTAGTTCCACCAGCAGCAAAACACATTCTAGCAAGGGTGTCCCAGTTGATGCAATTGTTATGGCAGCAGTCACAAAATAGGAGCTAGCTGAGCAGAGCTCCTCTGTCCATCTACTGAACAGGGATTCCAGAGCAAGAGACAGATTTGGAAGTCGCATTTCCACCTCAGCCATGTTCACGCTGAGGTTGTTAAATTATTTGACACACTTTACCCATTTGCAAAGAGACTTGATCAAGGAGCTCTCAAACTTTTGCTGCGACCATTTTGCGCAGAACCTCAAAAAGGTCTCTCCCCAACTGGCTACTCTATTGTCCATTGCTAATTCCTTGATGAGGTTGATCTCCCATACAGCAGAGGATACCCTGTGAGCAGACAGTTTGCCTGGATGAGATTTGTGTGACTTTGCGGAACCGTTTAAGACGTCTTTTGTTAATGCCACTTTCAATGGCTCCCCTTTGTTTGAACCATTAGTGAAAGGCATCCTCACCAGCAGCGAACAGGAAGGAAAGACCCTGTCTGCAGTGAGAATCAAGTTTTCTACCTCCCAGTGGACCTTTTCTAGAAACCAGTGAGGGGGGAGGAAGATGTGGTTCTGGAAATCTCAAGGGCCTTTTCAAGACCCGCATGAGGAGATCTCCTCCAGAGGCAGAGGAGGAGGTTACAATGGCAGACGTCTCCCTAGAGGCAGAGGGGGCCTGCAAAATCAGGTCTTGACAGACTCTTTTTCTGACCGGCCCTCTCGGTGCTCCTGAAGCTCTGCCCGACTCGACTGTCCATCTCTGGAGACAGTCATGGATCTTTTTTTCCTGCACCTAGATGCCTGGACATATCTTATAAACAATGCTTGGGTGCTAAGCATAATATCCGTTGATTATTACATTCCCTTTTCCCTTCCACTTCCGGAAACCAGAAGGCAGAACTCCCTGATGTTCCACCCAGTCAGAGGGAGTATGCATCTCAAGAAGTCCAAAAGCTGCTACAAAAAAAGAGTCATTCAAGAGGTCCTAACAGAACAGATAAGATTCATAACTTACTCCTACATCTTTTTGGTGCCAAAGAAAACAGGGGACCCAAGACCAATTCTGGATCTAAGCAATCTGAGTCATCATGTAAAGAAATCAAAGTTCTGAATGGTTATGGTTCAGTCCATCCTGCCTCTTCTGTGCAAGGACGATTGGATGTGTTCTGTAGACCTCCATTATGCATACTATCCCATCAAAATAGACGGGCACTCCAGGAGACATCTGCGCTTTTGGCTGGGAGCCAATTACACCAATTCAGAGCACTGCTGTTGGGCTCACCACAGCCCCCTGTGTGTTCACCAAACATATAGCAGTCATGGCAGCTCACCTGAGGCTCAAAGAATTCTAGAGTGTTTCCCTAGCTAGACGATTGGCTACTCACTGCCCCAACAAAGCATCAGCTTTTACAAGACAGGGATTACTTGCTTCAGATCTCCAACTTCCTAGGCAACACAATAAATCTGTCCAAATTGAACCTGACTCCCTTACAAAATCTGTAGTTCATAGGAACTCAACTGGATAGTATGGATCGAGTGGCTTCTTTTCCTCTTCACCGCATTACTTCTCTGAGAAGTCAGGTATGGGCTGAATTGTCTTATCTGTCCCCTCTAGCAAAATTAGTGTTACAGGTTCGTGGACCAGTGTCACCTGCCATTATTCTACTCCCTCTAGCTCATTTCTTTATGTGAATCCTCCAGTGGACCTTGGCGGTACAGTGGTCTATTTTTTACCAGCCTCCATTTTTTTCTATCAAACTCGCACCAATTTCCGTACATATACTCCATGGTGGATACAATCAAACATGTTTTTGACAGCCACAGCGGCAGTGGATGCTTCCCAGTTGGGGTGGGGGGGCATTACAAGGGAAAGATTGTCTAAGGGATGTTGTCCCCCAGAGAGTCCAAGCTGCAAATCAGTGCCCTCGTGATGAGAGCAGTCCTTCTAATGTTGCAAGCCTTTCGGGATGTTCTCCATCTGGGGACTATTGCAGTCCTCCGTACGGACAACATGTCAGTAGTCTGGTACATCAACAAACAAGATGGAACCTTTTCCTACCCATTGTGCAGAGAGGCCGTGAGGGTCTGGGAATTATCTCTTCAGACTGCTTTCTAATTGCAATGCACATACCGGGGACAGTGGCAGACAGACTGAACAGGTCCATTCTGATTCCTCATGAGTGGTCACTCAGTCAGTCAGTAGTAAACATGATTTTCAGCCGTTGGGGCCAGCCTTGCTGTAACCTTTTTGCCTCTCCCATCAACAACAAGTGCAGTAAGTTCTTCGCTCTGATACCCCATTTGGGGGAGTCACAAAGGGATGCTCTGATTCACAGTTGGCCCCCAGGTCTCCTATATGCTTTCTCTTGGATCCCGAAGTTCCTAGAGAAAGCAAGCAGGCTGAAGAGCTCAGTTGTACTCATTGCCCCCCTTTTGGCCTTGTCAGGTGTGGTTCACCTTCCTCTGGTCTCACCTCAAGTATGCTCCATGGATACTGGAGCCCAAGCAGGACCTCCTGTCTCACCCGTCGGAATTTCAGCATCCCAGTCTCCACAACCTCAAGCTGACTGCATGGTTTCTCCAATTTCAGTGATACTGAGATGGTCTAGGCTCGCTTCTCCAGTCCATGACATTATCTTGGCTTCCCAGAATGTTTCTACTAAGAAGGCTTACAAAAGCAAATGGAAGAGGTTCTCTGTAATGGGCTTGTAAGAAGAACATTGACCCCTTTTCAGCACCAGCTAGGCCTCCTTGTATTTTTTCATAAAGACAGGGTATGTCTATGAACTAATCATTCCTTTATGCCTAAAGCAGCCACTGAGACTAACATTAATTAATCAATACAGTTGCCAGTTTTCTTCCTGAACTTTGCTAATGGAGGTGAATATATGCTACATCATCTTGGCGTTCACAGACAACTGCATCTTCACAGAACAAAACAGTACAGCAAATCTGATCATCTGTTTGTATCCTTTCTCCCTAACCACTTGGATCAAGCAGTTTCCAAGGTTACTTTTGCCAGATGGATTACTGACTGTATTTCATAAATGTATTCTCAGAAAGCTTTGGAATTTCCTCGACCTCCTACAGCCCACTCCCTCGACCTATGGCAACTTCATCTACGTTTCCAGAATTTCAATTGATGATATTTGTCCTGCAGGCACTTGGTCAAAGACTCATACCTTTGTTGCACATTACAAATTGGACATTGTCTCCTTTGGCTTGACAGTGCTCCGACTTCTCCTTCATTGAGGGCCTCCCAAGAATCATGTAGCTTGGCACTCTGACCCATTAGTGAGGAAAAATGAAAAGGGAATAATCAGATTTCGAAGTTATGTACTTGCCATAACTTGACATATGTGTTGTCCATTTGCATTCTTCCTCACCTTCCCTCCCAGCCATCCCCTGGCCTTGGGACTCCCGGAAAGATTTTCAGAAGATTTTGGAACACACATTTTCCAGGTTTGAGCCTCAGTCCTTCTTCTGTCTATCCTGTCTCTCTTTTTCATTGGGTAGTAAGGCAACAAACTCGATCTGAGCAGTAGGGGATGGTGTATAGCATTTTGGGTACAGGGAGGCCAGTTCCAGATTTGTAAGAAGTCATTTTATAGTTGTTTGTTGAGGTTGCTCATTGATTTGTGGACTGTAGTCAAAACTGTGTCATCACCATTTATGATGCATTTATTTGGAAGATCAAAGTGTAGATTTTTAATGAACAGGGAGAAGAGCAAGGGAACTAAAACTGTTCTGTGTGGTACAGCTTTGGTAGCTGTGCCAGTTTCAGAGGAGTTGTTTGTTGATACAGCAAAAGTTCTGTCAGTAAGGTCTTTCTGAAACCACTGTAAAACCTCATTTGCAAAAGCCACTTTTGCACAGATGGATAAGCAAATGGTAATCCACTGTTTCAGATGCATGTTTCAAGTCAAGAAAAAGGGCAACAACTAGCAAGCCATTTTACATGTTCTTATATGTTTTGTTGGTTACTGTATACAGTGTTGCAACTGTGCTGTAGTAAGGATGGAATCCATGTTATCTGTCCAAAAGAATGTTAGATTTGTTTGAATATATTCCAGAACCTGTCCATAGGCAAGATTTCCTACAATTTTTTCAGGAGTGCACATCTTTCGAATTTGTTGCTGCTTGCTTACAATTTTGGGTGAACTTACCTTTGGGTATGGCCCTATCACTGTAGATTGTAAAGATAGATGTAATAAAGATAGATGTGAAGAGGATGAAAGCATTAAGGGAGAATAGCATTTTTGAAAAAAAGAGTAGTGAAGTATTGGTGGCAGAAATATTTTTCATTTTATTTAGCTTTATAGCAATAGCTGATGAATTAGAAATAGGTTTGGTAAATAATTTGTTAGTGCCTATATTATAATTGACTGCCAGAGTCTTTTATACAGTATTTATGTAGTTTGTTTTGTAAATCAAGCAAATAGATCTTTTTTGCTTGGCTGATGTTTATTGTTTTGGAGTTCTTCATTTTTTGCAAGTAATCTAATTTTGCTGTAGTTATTAGCTACTGCCTTCTACTCTATTTATTCTTTGTCATTATTTGATTTCATTCCTTAAACCAGATGTCAGCCATGTTCATCATTAGGTCACTGTTACGCTAGCCTTTAAATATGTAGGACATATCCTGCAAAGGATATCCGATGTCGGGCTTGTCTATAAAAGCTTTGAGCGTGTTTCTTGCACACTGTATGTCTAGCATGCTGGTATAAGAAGGATGTATGGGCATGCCAAAAGTCAAAACTTTCTTGCCATTGGTACTCTGAGAAGTCTTGTCAATTTAGCGGCTTGAGTATCAGCAGCCATCTTTGTTTACTTTTTAGGTGCAGATAAGTTTCCCATCAAAGGCCTTCCTTTGTTTTTCTGTAGAAAAGTTATTTCTGTTTTTGCATATGCCTATTAGTAAAGGGAAACATGCATGCAGTAGCCAGTAACTTCTGAAGCTGCCCACTTGTCCCGTCTTTTCAGTTTAGGAGAACATCACAATATTAGGGCCTGTGATATTTGCTTATCCTTTATACCTAAAATTGTTGGAAGTAGACTGAAATCTGTCACACTTTTTTTTTTTAAATTAACATCTTTATAAATTTAGCATGCTTGAGTATGGCTGCTGATTCCTCTTCAGTGGGTCCTACCTCCCACAAGTAAAGAAAAAGAGAAGGTTATCCAAAGAGATTTATGAAGATATGAAGAGAATTGTTTGTCCTTTTATCAGTAGTCTGGAACAGAGGGTTCTACTGAAGTACTTTCACAGTTGTCAAATTGTCAATCTGATTTGCCTGGTCCCTCTGGTATGGCTCCACAAAAACCTGCTAAAGCTCAGGAACTATGCATGTCCAATCAGAGTGAACTTCAGGCAACCTTGGTCGAGAGGGAAAAACCCTTCCTTTATTGTCACTGACGATGAGAGAGGAATCCACCAGGTCCTGTTAAGGGAGGAAGTCGCTGAGTTGTTGATAGCCGTCTGGAAGTCTGAGTCTTCCCTAAAAACTGTCTAAGAATCTCAGAAAGCTAAACATTGTTAGTCATAACAGACAACACCACAATTGTGTTTACATTAGCAAACAAAGGAGAACGAGGTCCTACCCTCCTGTGCAGACTAGCCATGATGACCTAGGAACTAGCGGCAAAGTACAGTCTCTCTCTATAATGGCAACTTAAGTTGCATCAGAGCAAAACACAGTAACAGACTTGTCAGGTAGGTCCTGAACAGACCCTCTCTGGTGGATGTTACACCCAGAGGTCTTCCAGAAGATTGTCAACTTGTAGGAATCTGCCAGGTAGATCTGTTTGCCTCCTATCAGAGAAAAAACAAACCGCTACAACAGTTCTTTGCCAGGAGTCCTTGCAAAATGACTTGGAAAACAGATGCCTTTTCCTTCCAGTGGACAGGATTGTTCCTTTATGCTTCTCCCTCCTTACTCTGATAAACAGGGTCTTACTAAAGATAAAGAAGGACTCCTCAAATATACTTCTGGTAACACCTTTTGGTCCAGACAACGTTGGTTCTCTCTTCTCATGCACGTGGCCAAGGACAGTTACCAAAAACATTCTCACATTGTGAACCTTCTCACACAGGGCAAGGGATGTCTGTCCCACCCCAACATTCTAAACCTCCACCTGACTGTATAGATAGATTTTTAATCCCATTTAGCAGCTGTTTTCAGAGGATGTGAAACAGGCATCAAAGGCGGCTAGGAAACTTACTACTATCAAATCATGTTTAGCTAAAAGGTAGAGATTTTCTAGGTGCTGCTGTGATAAGAGACTAGGAACCATCCTATGCAGGGGGTCCAGTGGTTCTCCAGTACCTGTGTGAATTGCTCAAATCAGACCTTTGGTACACGTCTATCAAAGTGCACCTTTTGGCCATTTCTGCTAGTCTTCCATTCGATTCCTCCCTTTTCTCTT
Organism: Protopterus annectens; assembly: GCF_019279795.1. NCBI lineage: Eukaryota > Metazoa > Chordata > Ceratodontiformes > Protopteridae > Protopterus > Protopterus annectens. The sequence goes on from NC_056750.1 coordinate 144,774,469, forward strand.
TATTCTGAGTTAGGCATTTTCTTGAATGGGGTTTTATGTATTAGTTCACCTAGAAAACATCTGTTCATCCGCTGATCTTTATTTTCTATCTTTCTTTGAACTTTCAGCCAGCTGTTCCGTGCAGTTTCATATTGGAAGGCTATCTTGCTTATGTCTCTGATTTCTGCAAGGTGATTATCTAAGTTACAGGAATTCATGCCTTCTCAACCCTTTTTAATCTTCTGTAAGCATAGGGTGAGTCTTAGAACCAACCATACCTTTATGTCCAAAGTTGTTTCTGACTTTGGCTTGTAGCAAACTATTCATCTCACAGTGCTCTTTCCTGTACCTAAAAAAGAGGAGAAAGAATTCTTTATATTTTGGATTCCACAAGCAAGTCAGATATTAGCTGGACTAAACTAAAGATTTCAGAACGTCAGACCAGCATTTTATTTTGTATGATGACAAGAAAAAAGGACAGTTTTCAATCAAACTGTTTCCAGGTGGCTGTCTTAAGCAGCTTAGCTCTGGCACTGTCATCAGTGCAAAAAAGGACCTTACAATGTCAACATTCGTTCTTCCAGAGCTGTGGCTACTTCTGGAGCTTTTTGGAAAGGGCTGGACTCTACAGCTATTCTAGAAGCAGCTACTTGCTCATCAGTTCACACTTTTCCAAAGCGCGATAAAATTGACTTTTTTTTCTAAAACCAGATTAATACCGCTTATTCTCCAGGGTCTTCTTGTAACTGCGGTGGTGGTGCTGTGGTAGCATTGTCGCCTCACAGTTAGACATTGCCTGTTCTATTCTCAGTTAGAGCGTCTTCTGTGTGTCGACATGCGTGAATGGGCGTTCCTTCGTTGAAGGTTGTGCGTTAAGCCCGGCAAGCCAGCACGTAAAAATCAACTGCCAATCATTAGCGGACCAGAGTTCCGCTGTGGCGACCCCTAACTGGGAAAAGCCGAAAGGCTTACCATTCTCTAGGGTCTTCTTGACTATGGCCCTTTTGCATCCTCTGTGTCTTCCTAAGCTTTGACAGTCATCCCATATAGCTAAAGGTTGCTGCAACAGTAATCTAATGAAGAGCATAGTACAATTGTGTAGATTGACTTACCTTAACTGTAGATGTTAAAATAGATCATTGTGCAGATCTGACACTTTCTCTTCTCATTCCTCCTTTTATTTTCTTGTCTTCCCAGGCTGAAGTGGGGTTCCTGTCACATTGTTCCTTCTGACATGACTTTTTGATGCTTCTTATATTTTTCTAGAAAATTGAGCTTCATCCTCCTCCTTTAGGGTAAGAAAACTGTTAGTTGTGCCCACATATCCCCCATATACCCCAGCACACTTGCGTGATTGTTGTGGCTGTATGGCGTACAAGGAAGGTGCCCAACATCTCCTGTATCCCCCAGCTCGTCTGTGTGATTATTGTGGATGTATGGCATACAAGGAAGGTGCCCAACATCCCCTGTATCCCCCAGCACACTTGCATGATTGCTGTGGCTGTATGGCGTACAAGGAAGGTGCCCAACATCCCCCGTATCCAGCAGCACACCTGTGTGATTGTTGTGGCTGTATAGCATACAAGGAAGGTGCCCAACATCTCCTGTATCCCCCAGCTCGTCTGTGTGATTATTGTGGATGTATGGCATACAAGGAAGGTGCCCAACATCCCCTGTATCCCCCAGCACACTTGCATGATTGCTGTGGCTGTATGGTGTACAAGGAAGGTGCCCAACATCCCCCGTATCCAGCAGCACACCTGTGTGATTGTTGTGGCTGTATGGCATACAAGGAAGGTGTCCAACATCTCCTGTATCCCCTAGCTCATCTGCGTGATTATTGTGGATGTATGCCATACAAGGAAGGTGCCCAACATCCCCCGTATCCCCCAGCACACCTGCATGATTGTTGTGGATGTATGGCATACAAGTAAGGTGCCCATCATCCACCATATCCCCAGCACACCTGTGTGATTGTTGTGGATGTATTGTATACAAGGAAGGTGCCCAAAGCTTTTGTAGACTGGATAGACCTCCAGTGTCCTTGGCAGGATGCATCCCTTATAGCTAAACGATGCAACAGTGATCTATTTGAACATCTACTGTTTTGGTAAATTAACCTACACAGCTGTCCTTACTAGTTAAAACAGCCAAGTCTGATGGGTGTGAGAACGTTTTAAAACAAAGACAAGGTGTTTGTGGAATCAATGTAATTGTGTGAATCAACACAGGTAATAAGATTCAGCTCTTCAACCCATAGGGGATTGCAGTTAGTACCAAAGCATCTGCAAGTGGAGATGTGAAGCATACACAGAAATTAGTTTGATAGTCGAAAAATACGTCTGGGCTCACCTAGTCTTTCTTTTTCCATGTGTGCTAGATGAACTGCAATTCCATTTTTCCTTATGTATTGTTTTGATTCTTGTGCTTTCTGAAACTGCCAGAAATCTGTCCCATGCTATAGTGAGTTTTTCTACGGCATCTGTAGGAAAACTATAACAATTCAGTAATTATGATTTTAAACCACCTGTGTCTGAAGATTTGATAACTTCTGGACAACACATTTGGTTTAGCGGCCTGCTTTGAGGGAGTTTATAAAACCAATATTGTCCATGAAATGTTACAACTACATCTTCTGCTGATGCATATTGAAGTCAGACAAGTATTACAGCAGGCATCAAGACAGAAAAGGCAGCTATAGGCGAAGTATATTATTTCATTGTTGCACTTAAAAAAAAAGGGGGGGGGGCAAAACCTTAATCCTAAAGAAAGCATAGTTATAAGTAACCACAAAACCGTTAGCTCATTTTGCTCTTCTGACAGTTTGTGCATGTTACTGTGGGTCAATGAAAAAGAGGTAGATACTCCAAGACAATCGAAGTCAACCAGGAACTCAAACCAAAAATGAATAAATCCTTTATTACTGAAAAACAGTCTTGTCTTGGAGTATCTACCTCTTTTTCATTGGACTTCATTATTTCGTTTGAGGTGATACCTTACCCTGTTTGTGTTTTTTCTTCTCATTATGTTACTGTGGGTGTCAAAGCTGTGAAATTGCATGATATGACTTTTTACTGATTGGAAAGTTTCATATCTGACTTGTAGCTACTGGAATGCAGTAGCAAGTAGGCCACGATGCAGAGCTGTTTAATGTTGCTTCTAAGGAGCAGCTTTCAACTGTACATTAAGAGACTTGTTAAAAGTCTGCTCTGTTGTTTAGAGAGGTAGCCTGACTGCAGTCTAATGGACTTTGGTTTAACAAGTAAGCCTGATGCTTGAGGAGTTGGCGGGGGGTAGATAGGAAGGCAGCAATATTTTGCTGTCTTGTTTAGCCCGGGAAGGGGATCAGAAGATGGATTGGCAGGCATGGTGATGGTATTTGGGTGTATGCATCCTATGCTTACAGATATGGGGCATCTACTGTCAAGACATTTTCACCCATAATAACCTTACTTCATGTATGTTGGGAATTCGTGTGACGAAATGAAAAGGGTACGTATATAAAACTTTCTGTGGCTAAAAGTCTCTCTTCAGGCAACACGAGGATTTTAGATTGGGTCAGGGGTGACTCCCAGCATTTAAGATCGTAAAGTGGCAAGCAGTGGTCAGCTCCATGGAAAAAAATTCACTTGAAAAGTTTGAGCTCCCATTTACAACAGTCATACTGGTAATTTTGTATATTCATTTTGCTTCTATCACTTTTCTCTCATTTCTTATTAGTGCTTGTATTTTACCTGAGTATGGCTTAGTTTTGCTTATAGTGTAATTCTGTTAACTATGTGCTTGTTTATAATTAACATGTTATTACATTAATTGGCTTTTTTGGTCTGTTTAATCCTACTGGTAGGTTGGCTATTTCTTTCATTCTTGAGTTTACGATCTTATGTACTTAACACTTCACTCTGCTATTTAGAAATTGCAAGGGTAGGTTGAATGGGCAAAAAAAAAGCCTCGGCCTTGTCATTAAAAATACAGAGTAGCTTTTTTTTTCTTTAATTCAGCTTTCATTTTGAATCATTTTGGGTGGTCTTAACTTAAAGGATTATTTATTTTATTCATCCATTTTAACTTTAGTAAGATTTGGCACTTCCAACGCCAGGGTCCATTTTCAGTGATGAATTGTCAACATTAGAACGTTAAGTGGCATGTTCTGTATCACATCATGTGTGAGTGGGTAGGGTTCAGACCTAGAGTTTCAGTTTTGCATCTCATTTCACTAACAACAGACTTCACACTGCTGAACATAACTTTCTTATTGACAGGGGAAAGTCTCCATCATGGAAAGTCACCTGGAAAAGGTGTGAAAAGGACATCCTCTTCACCAGTGAAACATGGAGGGAAAATGGTAGGTTACTCATTGCTTGAGTTATGCTCACTGGTTAATCTTCATGCATGATCCATTATAGCCTCCTGAATCTCAGCATGACAAATACATAAAGTCCAAAGCAAAGTCCTTACTAATATATGCTAACCCTAACCTTGTCTCTACTTCTAACACCAATCCTTTCTGTAACACCTTATATAAACAAGAGTGTGTCTGAAGTTGCTAAAAGGGTTTAAATCTTAAATGTTGTGATATTCCATGCATTTACTTTGCAAGAAAGTGTAATTTGAATGAAAAATTTCAGTGAACTGTAGTTTAATGAAATGTAGATTCAGTGACTTGTGTGTGTGTGTGTTTACATGTGTATGTATAAATATGCACATATGTATGCACACATAAACACAGCCGTACATATGCATCTATAGATTACCCAGGGTTCATCAGTGTAAATAATCTTCGAGTCACAGTACTTCGAGTGCTACTTATCGATTCCCATTTCCTCTTAGTTCAAAAACAGGTGCATTGAAGAGCTGAAATGGGATAGTTGGATCTGCCCCATTGCAAGACCCATGTAAACCTTAACGAGAAGGGGAATGGAAGTTTGTATGTGCTGGATGTCGATGACTGTGTACAGTTGATTGTTAGTGTCTCACATGCACAGGTGTGTGTGTGTATGTGAAAACATAGTACCGGCACCGCCCTCCTTACTTTCACTAACACCATCCACCACCTCATGAATGAAGGCCAGCTTGTGTCTTCCATCTTCCTCGATATGTCTAAAACCTTTGACATCCTATCCCACCAGCTACTACTTAATAAACTATCCTCCTATGGCCTCCGTCCTTCAACCCTAACTTGGTTCCATAGCTATCTTTCCAATCGACAACAGGCCACAAAATGGGAACCCCCCCTCCCCATTTCTGTGGGCGTACCTCAAGGTTCTATGCTTTGTCCTATTCTCTTTATCATTCACAAACAACCTTAGTCTGCAACGCGACTAGCTTCCATAGTACAGTATGCCGATGATGTTACCCTTATCTGCTCTGCCTCCTCACCTCATGAACTCCAACAAAAAATGCAACCATCTTTTCTAGACATCGAAACATACCTCTCTTAGCACCAACTCATTTTAAATCCCATCAAAACCAAAATCATACTTGTCAGTAATAGAAAACCCAAATCTTCCCTTTCCCCTCTGTCCATCACAGCCACAAATGGAACCAAGATAGTCCCCACTGACCACAACAAACTTTTGGGTGGTACCATAGATGATGACCTCAAACGCACAAACTGTCAAAAAAGTGCACATCAAACTAGGCACCCTATACAGGACCATACCTACCTCCTAGTGCCGGGTTAGCCACTGCTCGCACTCACCTGCTATCCACCTTCCTGTATGGTTCACTTACATTCACAAACCTACGGAAATCAGACCTCAAAAACCTTGACGCATGCTACAATAAGATTGCTAAATATGCCACTTATCAGCCACACAGATCCCACCATTGTACAGCCCTCTCACAGCTAAACTGGCTAGAGCTACCCAACTTATTATCACTTAATCAGCTAACCTTAAATTTATCATCCCAACAGCTGCCCAGCACTCCCCCACTTAGTTCAACCTAGCAACAAAATCAGAACTCTCAGATCTTCTAACAAACTTTTAGTCAAGGTTTCCAACTCCCATAACTGTCACTGCGATTCCCTGTATTCACACATAATAGCAAAGGTCTGGAACAACCTACCAGAGGCAATAACAAAAAAAACCCCAACCACAACCAGTATTTGAAATGTTGACCACATAAAAAACAAAAACAAACTTACCTTAACGCTACTATCAGGGGGGCTCCCCCCCATGCCCCCAGAACTTAAATATACCAACTCCGAGATCACACTACAGTGCGGAAGTGGACATCTTTCCATTCCATATTTTAGGGAGATGCCGGTTCCCCATGGTCGACATTTCAAATGTCGATCATATGGTCTCATCCATATGAATGTCGACATTGTCAAATGTTCACCATTCGAAGGGGACCCATATATATATATATATATATATATATATATATATATATATATATATATATATACCTCTATTTAGTGTTACAGTATTCTTTACATATAGGTTATATTCTGCCCAGCAACTCGACATCTGGCCTGCATACAAAAGCTTAGAGCCGCTGCATGTATATGAGACGTCACACGCAGGCACAGACGTTAGCCATAAAAGGGACATCCGCACCTACCATCTTCATAACTTTTTTGCCGCCATTCAGAAAAATTGACTCATACTTTCAGTCTGCCGTTGGATCCTGTTGGTTAGTCTTTCAGCTTCACATAAGTACCCCATAGGGGATTTAATATATTGGTACTGACTTTTGTTTTGTTATTGTCATCCAGGAAGGGCAAGTGTAGGTGTAGAAGGCAAATTCCACATAAACATAGTTACAAGCTGTGCTTGTTTTGCTTAGGGCCTACTCGCAACCACCGGTCCTGCTGTATTTATCAGGCCTTTCTTCCCAAAACATTGCACAGTCATCTTTTGGTCTACAATCTATACTTAGAAAACCAAAGACTCAAATGTCTGGCTAGGGACACGAGAAACTGTCATTTGTAAAGGAAGTTGAAGCATTGGGTTGTGTGTGCATAAGTATTCGCGAGTAAGGGTTTGAATTAAAAGCTAAGGAAGGCTAGGATAGGTATGTTTGAATTGTGTTGGTGTAGGTGTGGATGTAGATATGTATTTCTTTGTCTGTGTGTATTATTTTGTGTGTATTATTTAGTGGTACTGTTAGGGGAAAGAGTGTTTAGTACATTTTCCACCCTTTAACCTTATCCTACCAGTGCCCCACATCCGTGTTGATTCTACCAGCTATCCCCCCTTACCCCTCCCTGGACTTTGGTATTGTTGGGACTAGTCATTGTTACTGAGGGTGCCTTGGGGGCTAGGCAGATAATGCTTCCATATCGGGGGGCTCTTTTATGTGCCCTGCCAACTTCCCATTCACTGACTCCCTCTCAGCACACTTGTCGACTATTTCTGAAGGCAACTCTGTTCTGTGGACCAAGCCTCCCCTTCAGGTGCATCATCAAAGAGTGCCTTCCCACTGTGGATGGGCACACCTATACCTCCCTGTCATACCTCCCTGTCACTCTGGCTGTTGGCCCAAGCTGTGGGTCAAACCTGGGTCGTAGTCATGGCTTTATTCCACTAAACCACCATAGTGGCCAAAGGGTTTAGTATCGTATTGTATATGGTTCGGGTTAGTGTAACGGTAAGGTTAGCAGGTATGAGTAAGACGCCTTGAATTCCTCCTCCCCTGCCCACCCTTAGTCATGTGTGCTACCTAGTACTAAACACCCTTTCCCTAAGAGTACCATTGTGTTCTTACAAATTATGTCCACAAGTTGGTGTTTCTTTTTCTTTTTCTTTTGTTTTTGATTTGTTGTTTTTGTTTGTTTGTTTCATCGATTGGAAAAGGAAACTGTTTTGCATTTGCAGTTTTCTTATTCATAGAAGTAGTAGTTTTACAGAGGATAGCTTCAGTTAATGGTTTTGGCAAGTAATGCTTAGTTTTAGTGTGTGTGTGTGTGTGTGTGTGTGTGTGTGTGTAAAATCATCGATCCTCCATTTCCCATTATTATATTATGTAGTTATTTTTTTGATAAATTGCAATGAAAATTATGTCTTCTGTGTCAGTTAGTTCCTGATTTTTCTATTGGCAAGCTGAAGTACGTCAGATTAAAAGACTTAGTTTTTGCCTCCAAGACTAGTGTGTTTTTTGCAGTTGTCTTTTTAACTAACTGAAAAAATACAAAATGTTAGTATTCCTCATACAGTGTTAGACCTGAACTGGATTATAAGGTGATATTTCACAGCGTTTTCTGCAGTGGATGTTCACATGTAAGACTGGTTACCATTTAGCAAATCACACCATCTTATATTGTCTTCACATACCTCTTGACCTGGAAGTGCAAGAAATCTGGGTAAAACCACAAATAATAGGGGACAAAGACCCAAAAACAGGGACAGATTTTAAATATTGCTTTTTTAAACTTAGAAACTAACTAAAATAATAGATTTTGTGTTGGCATGTATTTCTTGAAGGGTACGAAGTCTGCAACTCAAATGAATATCATTATTTATTGACTTCATTTATCAATGATTTGTCAGAAAAGTAGAAATTTTATCTGGAGCAGGCTCAAAATACGAGGTAAAAATCTGGACATTTTGTCTGGACAGTTGAGAGGTAAGTTTCTCCTTTAGCCTTTGGCTACACTTTCAAATCCATGTTCACACCATATTTAGATATACCTCCTAGAAGAAGCAAGTCATTTCCCTGTCAGTTCTTTTTCCATCAGTGATAACTTCATAACTTTGTGAGCTGGATGTCAGCTGAAAGATTTGTTTCACCATATTTTCTCTTGTTTTTGTTCCACTGAATGGAAACATAATATTGAAAAGTTAAAGTTCTTGAATTGCTAACAGAGAGAGAGAGATATTTTTATCTGTTTTATCAGTATTTCTCTATGGCATGTGTTATGATGATTATTATTATAAATATAAATAGTGGTTTTAGTAGTTGTAATAATAGTATTTATTTCCATCTGTTAATTTAAGTAGTCCTTTTGAGCCAAAATGCCTGTTTAACAGAGGCTTGGAGAACACACTCTTCAGTTAAAAATTAACGCTTTTTAAATAATGTACAAAATTCTGTACACAGTTTCAGATAAGTGTATGCATGCATGTTATAGTTTTGTAGTACATTTCAAAGTTAGGCAAACTGATTCACATTAGTTAAATTGTAGAGTGAAGTACCTGCATAGTTTTGTGAGATCTGATGTCATTTTCATTCGTTCCTCAACTAATGGGTTCAAATCCAGTCATCTGATCCGACTCAACTACTTTTTGCAGGTTCTAGGATCTGACTCTCAAGCTCCTCCCTTTACCCATAATGTCCCTGATCACTGCTTTATCTCCAATCTTGTTTGCCACTCCATCTATTGGTCAGGATTTCGTGTTCTCGAACTCTAGATATCTAGTTTGGGTATTTGTGAGTAGATTAGTGATTTTTTTTTATTATATTGTTTCTTTAGCTTAACTTTTAGTGCCTTCCTCTCTTTAACCTTTATTTTAGAATTAGTGTAGTCTTTTTTCTTCTTCCTAGTGTAATTCTTACCATTACTGGTGTAGTTTCTCCTTCTTTTTATACCTGTCCTGAGGTAGTCTTCTTACCATTGCTGGTATTTCTTTCTGTCTGCCTTTACAAAAAAATATTTTTGTTTATAATTTTTACTGTTATTGTTTAGGCCCGGCTCACCTTCAGATTTCATGTGAGATCTGTGCAGGTTTCAACATCAGGGCAGTTAGCGATAGGCATAATAAACTCATATTGAAAGGCCTATTGCCTTCTTTTGCTTCTGTTTTTACATCAGGGGCTCAAACCCCCTTGAAAAGACAATACTTTGGAGTCCAGGATGTCTAGAAAACTTTCCCCAGTACAGTTTCCGTCATCCTCTTCGAGATTGGATCCTTCAAAAATCTAAAAGTTCTCCGATCTGACTTCATCGGATCCGACTGTTCTACCAACCAGGTCTACTCGGATCCGGAGTCCTCGCTTCTGTCCAGAACTGGTGTCTCCAAGACTTCGGTCTCCCCAGAAAAGTCTTCTCATCCTCCTTCAACCTCCTCCTCCATCAGATCCTCCCAGAGTCTTTCTGAAAAAGATGTAGGTAGGATGATGAGAAAATTATTTAGAGCTCAGATCCAGATGGAGTTCTTACAGGCTATATCCCCCATTGGATCTGTGAGTCTGCAACCTTCTTCACACCCTGTAGTAACTTCTTCTTTGACCCAGCCTGTGTTTTCGGAGCTGTTGGATCCGAAAGTTCCAAGAGTCAAGACATCAGATCCAAGAATGTTGCCTTCAACTCTGACTGTTTTCTTGACCTGTTCAGCACTGAATCCTTTGGAGCAGGACGAATCTCACAGCCAAAGCATCGTCATTGGGTTCAGGGGATGATTTAGACTCCAAGAGTTTCAGATTCATCTTCTTCCCCTCAGTGCCTCAGAGTTTGACAGATTGGGTCCAATTCCCTCCTCAAGGACAGAACCCAAGGGGGTGAAAAATCAACTATGCCAGGAGCTTTGGCTCCGGTGAGGTTGGTTTCTTCTTGTCCTTGATCCTCTGCTTTTTAGGTAGTGGAGATGGTCTTCTCACATTAAAGGGATTCTTCGACTCTCACCTCCTCGGATCGTATTCCCATCCCTCCACCAGATTTTGAGTACTAAGTCTCATCGTCTTACTCCACAGGACAGCCAGCCCATAAGAGCTTCCAGGCAGTTCCTTCACAGGAACTCCCTCTTACTTCTGACACTTCTCCAGAGTATCCCACTGAAGAGGTTCCTCACAAGAAACTGTGCAAAAGGAGGTACTTGGATTCCCCTCAGGAAACATTGACTGAAGACACCGGCTTCAATGAAGGGGAAGGGTCTACAGATCTCCAACAGAAGACATGTCATGTGGAGGGGGATCCATCTTGGATCCTGGGAACTACTATTCCATCAGTCTGACGAGCCTGATCTGCAAGGGCATGGAACACATCATCATGGAACTTATAAACAAAGACATTGGCAACCTTCACACACTGGGTTCGTAAAGGGCCGATCTTGTCTCCTGAACTTGATTGACGTCTTCGAATCAGTCTCCAGAGCTGTGGACGAGGGTAAGGCAGTCCACACAGCCTGTCTAGACCTTGCCAAGGCCTTAGACATCATCCCCCACTCTGGAATCATAGATAAACTTACTAAGCTGAGCATAAATCCCTATGTCACTCGATGGGTTGCCAACTGGCTTACTGACAGAACCCAGACTGTAGAAGTAGCCGACTCCTAATCCAGCTCCAGACAAGTGACAAGTGGTGTATCTCTGGGTTCAGTCCTGGGACTGCTCTTGTTTGGCATCTACTGCTCTGAAGTGCAGGCTAACACTAAGGGACTCTAGCTAACATAATTCACAGATGACTGCAAACTGGGAGCCATTACTGAATCCTCAAATGATGTAGATATTCTACAAAAGGGCCTTACAGAAACAGATGCTTGGTGCCAGAGCCATGGGCTCAAGCTTAATGGCAATAAATGTATAGTTATCCCCTTTGGGAAAAACATGTACCCATGAATTACCACATAGGTGGCAGTACACTAAACACCGAAAGTGTGGTGAGAGACTTAGGGACACAGGTGGACAGTGGTCTCACCTTCGATAACCACATTGCCACAATGGTCAGGAAATCCTTCTATGTGGCACACCTCATCACTAAGGGCTTTTCATCTAGAAAAAAGGAGGTCATTGTCCCACTGTACTCATCCCTCATTAGATCCATTATAGAGTACAACACCCTGTTTGTTATGTACCTCACAAGACATCTGCAACAGCTGGAAAGGCTGCAGAAATACCTCACTAAAAGAATCACAGGCCTAAAGCAGATGCCCTATGCTGACCGTCTAAAAAAACTCCAGCTATACTCTGGCATATCGTCTACTCAGAGGCAATCTCTGCTTAACATACAAGGCCATGTCATACCCTGAGCTGTTGGACATACTCCACTTAAAGAAATCCCAGTCCCTCAGAGCCACACCCTCCAGGGATCTAAACCTTGTCAACACAATGAACAAAACATGCTGGAGGGATAGGTTCCTGATCCAGAGACTCCCCATACTCTGGAATAGACTGCCCATACATGTCAAGCAGAGCACCTCCTTGGCCCTCTTCAAAGGGAACCTTGACAATTGGATGGGAGGTAGGAAATTCACCCCAGGGATCACGCAGTCGCCCTGCTAGACAGGGGTCCAAGGAAGTAAATATTGTGGGAAGAAATATCCAGGGAATTGTTATGACTAGGCTTGTATAGGCCCTAGGGCCGATAGCCTTGTACCAACCTATGAGGCATTCTAGAAATCCCACGCCAGAAAGGTAGAGGATTTTCCCAGAACCCTTCTCAGAAGGAATCTGTGTTCGTAGAAGCTTTCAGGTCTTGCTGACCTACATCTTGGGTTACCTGGCCAGTAGATGAGTTTATTGACCTTGTCTCCACTGGGCATGGAAGGAGCTGGACTCCATAGATCCTATTCCCATATGCCCTGACAAGATCCTTAGTGTAGCACTAGACAAGCAGCATTGGTCAATGGGGATTGCTGTAGTAGCCATGAAAAAGGAGCTAGCTGAACAGAGTTCCTCTATCCCTCCCCTTAATATAGATTCTAGGGCTTTGGACAGATATGGGAAGTGAGTATACGCTTCAGCGACCTTTGCTTTACAATCACTGAATTATCTGGCACATTTTACTAGGTTAGAGGGATTTAATAAAGGAACTGTCTAACTATACCCCTGGGTCCAGCTCAATGGAGGAAGAGAAAACGTATTCTTCGTGACTGGCCACCATAATATCTATATCAAATGTGTCCAGTCAGGAGATGCTTATCTTTGCACCCCACAGCCTGAGCAGCCATCAGAAAAGATACATGGGTGCAAAGAATCATATCCAGAGGATATTTCATTCCATTTTTACAAATTCCTCCAAAAAAAAAAGAAAACAGCCTCCCTGATGTTCCACTCAGTCATTGGAAGCAAGCAGCATTGGAAACTCAAAGGCTGATAGACAAAAGAGTCATCCAAGAGTTCCCACCAGACCAAAGAGGATCCAGTTTTTACTCAAGGTTCTTTTTAGTACAAAAGAAAACAGGAGACCTGAGACCCATTCTGGAGCTCAGTTATCTAAACAAGTTTGTAAAGATCTCCCAAGTTTTAGATGGTCATGGTTCAGTCTATTCTGCCATTAACTCCAGAAAGATGACTGGATTTGCTCTATAGATCTGCAGGGTGCATACTGGCACATCAGAATGAACATATACTTTTGAAGATTCCTCCGCTTCTGCCTGAAATCCAGTCACTTTCAGTTCAGAGCCCTGTCCTTTCGTCTCACCACAACCCCAAGGATCTTCACCAAATGCATGGAAGTGGTTGCAGCACATCCAGGACTGCGTGGATTCGGGGTGTTTCCTTATTTAGACAACTGGCTTCTCACTGCATCAACCAGGCATCATTGACAACAGCCAGAGACTACTTACTTCAGTTGACCCACTCCCTAGGAATCACCATTAATCTTGTAAAGTCCAAATTTAAACTTTTGGACTTTATAGGGGCTCACCTGGATATAGTCAGTCTTCAGGCATTCCTACCACAGAGCAGAATTCTTGCTTTAAAGTAGCATGTCAAACAGGTTCTATCTCACCATTTTTCTCCAGCAAAACTGATTTTAAGAGCTTGTGATCAAAGGCTGCCTCAATCACATTAATTCCAACATCTCATTTTCACATGCAAATCCTTCAGTAGACTTTGGCAGTGCAATGGTCCATTCTGCACCAACCCGTAAGCTTTCCAATAAGATTGTACAGGGTGTGGAAGGACTCGTTAGCATGGTGGATCCAATTCAATGAGATCTACCAAGGTCTTCTCTTTATTCGTCCTCCACCCACTGCCACATGGACCATGGACACCCCCCATTTGGGGTGGGGGGAAATTACTTGGGACATACTGTTCAAGGTCCATTTACCGCAGTAGAGACCAGATTGCATATAAATGTTCTGGAGGTGAGCGTGGTCCTATTAGCATTGCAGGCCTTCCAGAACTCTCTTCCTTGTGGGACAATTGCTATTCAAATGGCCAATATGTCAGTAGTTTGGTATATCAACAAGAAGGGGAGAATTGGATCTTACCCTCTTTGCCAAGAAGATATGAGAGTTTGGCAGTGGGTGATCTCATCCAGTCACTTTCTTATAGCAATGCACATTCCAGGGAAATCAAACATGTTAGCGGACAGGCTCAGCAGATTCATTCAGGTGCCTCAGGAGTGGTCCCTCAATCAGTCTGTGGCAGACATGATCTTCCACCAGTGGGGTCACCCTTGCTGCGACTTATTCGCCTCTCCCCTCAACAACAAATGCAGCAGGTTCTTTGTCCTATTTTCCCCTCAGAGATAGTCACCGAGAGATGTTCTAGTCCACATTTGACCCTCTATATGCTTACAATCCCCTACCCCTAATTCCCATGTTTGTGCAGAAAGCACTCAGGTTGAAAAGCAAAATAATCCTCATTGCCCCTTTTGGCCTCAGTAGGTTTGATTTTCCTTCCTATGGTCTCATCTGATATGTGCTCCTTGGACACTGGACCCCAGTCCAGACTTCCTCTTACACCTGTTAGCCCTCAAACCGATCGCATGGTTTCCCCAATTCCAGTGATGGCAAGACATTACAGGCTTTCCTGTCCTCTTTGAAAAATTCTGTTTTCATCCCAGAAACCCTCTACTAGAAAGATGTACAAAAGTAAATGAAAGATTTTCCTTTTGGACTCAACAGAGAGATTTGGATCCTTTCTCTGCTCCAATCCTCTGTTTTGGAATTTCTTATATTTCTCAAGGTGGGGCCAGTTTCTCCGCCATTAAAGTTCAACTAGCTGCCATTTTCAACTTTCACATCAGAGATGATGCTTTCCCATTGGCCTCATCTAAATTGCATAAAGTATTTCTTAAGGGTACTTTCTTACTTAGACCACCTATTAAGGATCCTACTCTACCTTGAGATCTTACTCTGATTTTGCAGAGTTTACTACAATCATCTTTTGAACCTTCTGCAAAAGTTGACCTCAAGTTGACCTCAGGTTTCTTTCTTGGGAAAACAGTTTTTCTCGTAGCCATAACCTCTGCAAGACGAGTCTCTGAACTCCAAGTGCTCTCTTCAAAACCGGCTTATTTCATCTTCCATGAAGACAGAGTTACCTTACATACAAATCCATCTTTCTTACCCAAAATTGATTCAGAAACAAGCATCAATCAGGTCATCAATTTGCCAGTTTTCTTCCCTAATTTTGATAATAAAGGGGAATACATTTTTATTCTTTAGTTGTACATAAGAAACTACATTGCTGTCTTCATAAGACAAAATAAATTAAAAACTAAACAATTATTCATCTCCTTCACCAAAAATAGGTTGGGTAGGCCATCCTCAAAAGCTACAGTAGTCAAATGAATAACAGATTGTATTTCTTACGTGTACTCTTCAAAAGGTTTGATCTTGCCAAGACAACCAAAAGCTCAATCAGCTAGGTAAGTGGCTACATCAGCTGCATTTTTGGGCCAGAGCTTCTGTTGATGTGGTTTATGCAGCTGCCACTTGGTCTAAAGCTCATACCTTTGTGGCTCATTATAAACTTGGCTTCATCTCCAGAAACAGAGCTACTTTTGGCTCTGTGGTACTCCGGAACATCCTCCCATGAGAGCCACCCAAGGTTACTGTAGCTGGGAGCTCTGTTCTATTCATTGAGGAACGAATGACAGCATCAGATATTTTAGTTATGTACTTATCATAACTATGTATCTGTTTTTTTTTTTTCATTTTCATTCTTCCCCAACTTCTCTCCCCCCTTCCTTGTCATTTGGATTGACATGACAGAATTTGTCAGGAACCACAGTTCCTGTTTGAGCTCCTGTTCTGTTACTGTTACATTTCTGTATCTGTGTTATGGTTATGTACATATTTCAGAGATAGTTTAGAGGCAGCAAACTCGATCTGAGGTTAAGCAGTGATCAGGAGCTTTTATTCGTAAAGGATGGAGTTCGGGCATTATGAATAAAGGGAGAAACTTGAGAGTCTGATCCTAGAACCTGCAAAAAGAGGCTGAGTTGGATCCAAGGATCAGATCCAGACTCGTTCGTTGAGGTAGAATGAAAATGAATAACACAAATGCATAGTTATGGTAAGTACATAACTTAAATTTACCCACACATTCTAGATGTAGAATGTTATATGAAGTTATGTAATGGTGCATAGTAAGTAATGTGGGAGAAAAGCAGTTAAGTGCTGTAAAATATTAGGAATTTTAAGTGAGTGACAGAGGAAGTTAAGATTACATCCCATAAGTAGAAAATGTAGGTGGAGTAGTTAGCTTAGCAAGAGCTTTTGTAATGCGTCAGTGTGGTTAGAGTTGTGTACAATTGTAGAGCTGGGTGAGTTTAAGCTGCTTTTTGAGTTGATCAGCAATTTCTTTATGGTTTGTTTCCTCTCACAACTCTTGAGAGTATGGCATTCCAAAGTTTAGCAACATGTACTGAATAAAGAGAGTCACCACAGTGATTATATGATTTCATTCTGGTAATTTGATTTAGAATCATAGGAGGTTACTAGGCTAATATCCCTTGACCCTTTTTAAACCTAGCCATTCATGCCCCAGTTCCCAATTATCAATGTCCACAGGCTAGAATGGCTTTGTTATATGCCTGTACCTTAGGACATCTACAAACTGTCCCGTCCATAAGGGCCAGTGGTTTGCAATTGCAGGGCATTTGTCATGGTTTGTTCATTGCACTGTGTACAGTCTTTAGTTAAGATGGATTTAAGATGGTGGAGTTCAAGACAGTTGATCAGTTATATTGCTGTATAATGGTGGTCTTTTATTTGAGATACTGGCAGGATGTTTAGTTATTTTTTTACTGTAGGTTTGTTCAGGCTTTTGTGAAGGTGAGTGTTTTGGATCGTGGTGAGAATTGAGGATGGATTTTTGGGATTAGCAGGGATTGTGCAACATCTCTGGACCTTGATGAAATACCACTAAAAGTAAGTTGTGCAAGGTAGATGGATTTTCTAACCACCACTGATCTGTGGTGGTCACTAGAGAGTCTATTAACAACTTACTCAATCAAGTCCCTGGTGACAATCTCAAATTTAAATGGAGTGTTATCTGTATGGGAAGCAGTGTTGATGCTAAAGTTTTTAAAGGAATCTATTCTGCATATTTTGTGATTGAAGATAAGCCCATGATTAATACACATCAGATATTTGTTTGATCCAACCCTTGCTTAGGAATTTGAGTAACAGACTCGGATTCAGTAACCTTCCCTAGTTTACAGTATTCAACAAATTCAGTTAGTCATAGTCCCTTGATCTCAGCTTTTATGTCACACAGATGTATACCAAACAGCAATGGGACCCAGGACAGAGCCCTGTGGGATGCCAGTGGTGACATTAACTGTGTACGAGTTATGACACCCAGTTATTGATCCAGCAAATTATGTAAGGATCAACATTAAGTTGGTGGGTTTGTCAATAATCCTAGCATGAGGAATAGTGTCAAAAGCTCTAGTAACTTTCATATAAGCAGTTTGGACTGTATGTCCCAGTCCATGGCCTCAGTAACCCTTTCATGGGATTCAGTCAACCTGCATCACTGTTGATTAGTTCAGCTAACATACATTCCATACTAATTAGGCTAATAGGCCTGTAATTCCCAGGGTCAGCAGAGGGATGACCTTTTTGTGCCATTCTGCACACCTTCAAGACATAACCAGTGGGAAAACTCAGGTTGGAGAGCTGATGGAGAGGTTTTACTAGGTGGGACTTTACACTTCTCAGCAGACATCTAGGGATATTGTTTTGACCTGTGGAAGTACCTGATGTTTATCAGATTGATCACTGCTTACAGTAGCCTTAGATATGTTATGTCCTGCCAAGGCTATAACAGATGATCAGCTTCCAAAGCTTCAGGGCACCTTCCATGCACCCAAACTGTCAAGCAGCTTGAACTGAGCTGACTAAAAGACAAGTTTGGGTACCAAGCTCTTCAGAACTTTACTGCTGCTAAAGAGTACAGTCTTCTGAGGCTTTTAAAGATCAGCGGTCAGCTTGTGCTGTTCCTTTGCTGGGCATATAACTTCCCTTTCGGGAAAAAACTTCCATTTAGTAATTTTGTTTATTATTGATGCATTCTTCTTCAGTAAAGTTATTTTTAAGCTAGGAATTTGTGTTTTAATGGACTGTCACGAGACTGTACTCTACTTTTAAATAGGAACATTCTTTTTCCTTGTTTAAAGTAACTGAAAACTGTTTTTTTTTTTTTTTTTTTCCTAAGGAGAATTTGTGTTTACTTTACTTTGTGGGACTGGCAAAGTGTTTTAAAGTGCTTTTGACTGTGTTTGTCTGTGAAAAAAGTGAATTTTTAAAAACTTTCTTTTTACCAGCATTCGCTGCTTGTTTTCCATGGCACAGAGGCACACTTTTTGGCTTGACCACGGAGCAAGCACTCGGTCCCATGGTTAGTCATTCTTCCAACCTCAAAAAGAAAACGTTAAGCAAACAGCCTTTGCCATCCCAGCAGGCTAGCAGTTTGCCTCAGCCCCAGCTGGCTAACTCTTCTTTGGCCATTAGTTGTACCTCGGGCAACTCATCTTTTACCCCAGATCCCTCTGGTGTAGCACCTGCAGACACTATGGCCTGTGGGTTAGCCACATCCTCTGCGTAGCTGATGAGGTACCCTCAGTGGGCAAAAGGGAGCCAGTCTTGTCTGTCTTGGGAGAGGTAACAGAGGAGACTTCCCTGTTTTGTCAGAATGTTGTGCCCTTCACTGGGGATGTTGCTGCTGCCATTAGTAACACTGTTGGTCCCATTTTTCCTGTCAAAAAAGAAACAGAAAACTAAAAGTGTGACAACTCCTCTCAAATGTCCTTACACAGGAGTAGTTTGTTGGGCCTGGCTCAAGATTTAGTTCAGGCTATTGATCCTTCTTGTAAAGTAGTTTCTGTTTAAACAAAGAGAGATACCTCCTTTTGTGAAGAGATTCAAGAATCTGAATCTGGGCAGGGGGATGAAGGACAGATACAGGGTTTCTTCAAGGCTTTCTTATTCAGAGACTGAGGAGAGCTCAGTTTCTGACTCTCCCTGTGGGTGTTTCTCTTTCTCTGAGACTGTTTCTAGAATGAGCCAGTGTTTCAGTGTTAAAAAACTGAGGTCTGTCAGTCCCTAAGAAAATACTATGAGCTGTTACAAAAGAATGTTCCAGGATCTTCACCTATTCCCCCAGTTATGTTTGCCTTGGAGGATGTGTGTGTTACTGTATGCAATTTTCTTTACAGCTAGCTGCCCCTAAAAAGGCAGATAATATGTATAAAGTTCCTCAGTCTTTTAAGTTTTGTTCACTCTTCCCTAACGTGATCCAGCAGCTATAGCTTTAGTTAATCATTCTGTTGCTAAACACTTGGCTGATTTCAATCCCACTATTTCTGATAAGGAGGGGAGAATTATTTACAAGTATGGGGAAAAATTGTATGCTTCCGAAACTCTGATTTTCAGAATTTTGAATTCTCAAGCTCAAATATTAAGGTTTGCCCTGACTAATCATGAATGTTGAGTAATGTTTTGTCAGCAGTTTATTTATTTGGCACAGAGTACAAAGGATTAGTTCAGATAAAATCACTTTAGCTAGCAGAGCTAGGAGACTCTGTCTCTGTTACCATCCTAGTGGGAGGAATAAAGGTACCTTGTTGAAATTTCAAGTAGTGTATTCAGTTAAATAGGTAGATGGATGAGTGTTCATGTTCTTACTGGAACAAATTGATTTCATCTGGACTAATCCTTTGTACTTTGTTTCTTGTTAGACCTGTCCCCCTCTGCGTCACAAGTGGGGATACCAGACTTGACTTGAACCTTCTGGATTACCTCTATTTTCAGTTTATTCCTGTGAGGAAAAATCTGCTTTAAATAATTTAATTTCTTCTATTGCTTCAGTCACTTCTCATTGTATAGGGTGTGCGTATAACTCTGTTAATACTTCTTCAAGGGCCATAGCCACTGGTACTGTTTTGAAGAGATTTACATGACTGCCTTCTCAGAACCTTCAAGATGATGTTCATAGGTAGGTACTAGGCTATCGGCCCTAGGGCCTATACAAGCCCAGCCAAAAAGGCACCCTGGCTTTTGCCACCCAAGAAATTTTTTTTCCTGTGCCACTGTCGAGTAGAGCCACATAAGTGATCCCCGGGGTGAATTTCCTATTTCCCATCCAATCATCAAGATTTTTCTTAAAGAGTACTAATGAGGAGCTTTGTTTGATATAGATAAGTAGTTTATTCCAGAGTATGGGTAGTCTCTGGGATAGGAATCTATCCCTCTGGCATGTTCTGTTTATTGTGGTGACAAGGTTTAGGTCCCTAGAGCGCGTAACGCGGAGGGATTGGGATTTCTTTAAGTGGAGCATGTCCAACAGCTCTGGGTTTGACATAGCTTTGTATGTTAGGCAGAGAGCACCTCTGAGTAGGCGATATGTGACGGAGGAAAGCTGGAGTTTTTTGAGACTGTCTGCTTTAGGGCATCTGTTTGAGGCTGGTAATCATATTTGTGAGGTATTTCTGCGGCCTTTCCAGTTGTTGTAGATGTCTTGGGAGGTACATACCAAAAGGGGCGTTGTACTCTATAATGGGTGTAATGAGTGATGAGTAGAGGGGAACAATGACCTCTTTTTTTCTGGATGAGAAACCTTTTGTGATGAGGTGTGCCACATAGAAGGATTTCCTGACTACTGTGGTGATGTGATTATCAGAGGAGAGACTACTGTCCACCTGTGTCCCAAGGTCTCTTATCACACTTTCGGTTTTAAGTATACTACTGCCTATGTTGTAGTTCATGGGTACAGAGTTTTTACCAAAGGGGATGACAATGCACTTTTTGGCATTGAGCTTGAGGCCATGGCTTTGACACCAAGCATCTGTTTCAATGAGGCCCTTTTGTAGGATGTCCACATCGTTAGGAGTTTCAATTATGGCTCCTAGTTTGCAGTCATCTGCGAACTTTGTTAGCCAAAGACCTTCTGTGTTAGCATGTACTTTAGAGAAGTAGATACCAAACAGGAGAGGACCCAGGACTGAGCCCTGTGGTACTCCACTTGTCACTGGTCTGAAGTCGGATTTGGAGTCTGCTACTTTCACAGTGTGCATTCTGTCAGTGAGCCAGTGGCAACCCATCTTGTGACATAGGGATTTATGCCTACTTTAGTGAGTTTATCTATAATTCCAGAGTGGGGGATGGTGTCAAAAGCCTTGGCAAGATCTAGAAAGGCTGTGTGAACGACCTTACCCTCGTCTACGGCTTTGGTGACTGCTTCAAAGAAGTCTATCAGGTTTAGGAGACATGATCTGCCTTTTACAAACCCGAACTGGGTGGGGTCCAGAGTTTGGAGATTACCAATGTCTTTGTTTATAAGTTCCATGATGATATGTTCTATGGCCTTCCAGACCAGGCTCATCAGGCTAATGGGGTGGTAGTTCTGGGGGTCCGTGATGGCTCCCCCTTTGTGGAGTGGGATAACTGTCGCTGTGCACCATTCAGTGTGCACAAAGCCTGAGGTGAGGCTATGACTGAACATTGTACTTAGGTGGGGTGCCAGTTCGTTCTGTAGTTCGTGTAGAACACAGCCTGGGATGTTGTCTGGTCCCATGGATGCTGTGTTCTTGGCTTTGGAGAGTGTGGTTTTTACCTGTGCAGCCGTGATTACAGGAACTTTGCATTCTTCCGGTATAGAGATGGGCCCTTTAGGGGGTGAGAGGGGGGTAGAGTTAGCACTGAACCTATCTGCAAGGATGTTGGCAATATCAGTTGTGTCTGTATATTTAGTGCCATTGTGCTGTAACTCAGAGCAGATCTGAGTGTTGCCATTGAGATTCTTGACATAGCTATAGAATGCTTTGTGGTTGTCTTTAGAATCAGTGGCGATTTTGTTTTCGTAACTAGCTTTGGAGGATATTATGAGGGATCGCAGCTTCTTACTGAGGCTGACCAGGGAGCTCCTCCACTCGTGGGATTTTACTCTATTTTGCAACAGTTTCTTCCTTCTGATGTACAGTTTGTTTATAGCAGGGAGCCACCATATTGGCTTCCTTTTTTGAAGGATAGCGTCTTGGTTCTGTTTGGGATAGCACAATCCATGCA
Source organism: Protopterus annectens (assembly GCF_019279795.1). Taxonomy (NCBI): domain Eukaryota; kingdom Metazoa; phylum Chordata; order Ceratodontiformes; family Protopteridae; genus Protopterus; species Protopterus annectens. The sequence goes on from NC_056750.1 coordinate 144,796,578, forward strand.
CTCTTGTATGTGCTTATAAAGTGCAATTGTGGAAGATTCAGTAGTCATAACTGTATTGTCCATCTGCATGGGTGTCATGAAGTTCACCACTTTTCTCTTAAGAAGCATGAAGTTGGCTTTGGAGAAATTTTTTACTGTGGTTTCCTTGATGTTAAAAATAAGATTTTAAATTCTCCTTTGGAGAGAGATTTAGTTTTTGCCCTTCTGCTGCAGAGATGATCAAGAAGTGTGATTAAAGGGGTGAGCTGATACAGGGAATCTCTAAGAGTTTTCAGCCCTCCTTTCCAACTTTTCAGGTAAATTCTCTTAACTCGTCATCCAATTTTGGTAAGAGATTAAATAAACAACCTCAACAAAATGTAGGTAAACAGACATTTAAGAAGAAATGGCAAGGGGGCTCCAAGAAGAATTCTTGAAACTCCCAAAACCAGTGGCATGATATAAGCTAGAATGTCTGTTTTAGATAATTTGTTCCCCCTTCCCACCCTGGCAGCACCCTTTTTTTCCTAAAATTATGTATCTCCACTTTTCCTTTTGGCAACAGATAGTTTCAGAAAATAGGTTCTGAAGATCATTCATTCAGTTTACAAATGGCAATGGGAGGGGGTTCCTCATTTCCAGGGAGTAATTCCTCATCCTCCACCTGTCCTTCATCTCATGCTGTCCTAAGGTGGGAACAGAACCAGTTCCCCCTTCCCAGGTGGGAAATGAGTTTTATTCAAGGATGTTTTAGTGCTGAAGAAAGAAGCTTCTAGACTAGTTCTGAATCTTTCTTTCCTAAACCTGTTTGTGATAGTGCCCAAATTCAAAATGATGTCACTTCACAACCTGCTATCTGTTCTTCCTCATTCAAGTTTCCTTGTAACACTAGATTTCAAAGATGCTTATCACATTCCTGTTCATTTAGATTTCAGGTGTTTCTTAAGATTTTGTGTGTCTGGATCATATTATCAGATGTCCTTGTATTCCAATGTTGCAGTATTCTACTTTTGGGTTTACCCTTCTTCCTCTGTAGTTTTGTCCAGCCAAGTTTCCAAATATTTTCAGTCCCTCTTGGTGCATTGGACATCTGACGTGGCTGCAGGAACATGGGCCATAAAAGTGATGTCTGCATGCACCAGCCCTCAGAACTTTTCAGCTGCCAGTCATACATCAGGTGCTCCTGCTTCTCGCAGATGTCTTATCGAAAAAAGATTCAGTTAAGCACCCTGTTGGGGATTCTTTCAGTCCTACTTTGTTTATAAATATATTATCCAGTAAGGGCAAGTGCGGTCAACAGATTCACCACAAAGGCACCCATGACCAGTGTCTCTTTTAAAAACAAGTAAATGCAAAAAGCCACTGAAACACAGAAAAATGAATGAGATGGCAGGAGGAACAGCACGAAGTAAATCCACAGGAACCAGGAAATAGCGTATAAAAATTTTTATACGCTATTTCCTGGTTCCTGTGGATTTACTTCATGCTGTTCCTCCTGCCATCTCATTCATTTACCAGTGTCTCTTTTGTTTAGGCAGGGAACATGACCATGAGGACTGCGCCAATTGCCGATTGTTTGTCCCTAAGATCTTACACCGCTGTTTGCAAGCCTTACATTTGTATTTAGAGAATCAGTGCTTGAAATAAATAGTGTTAGGGGTGGAGGCTGCTACTGACGCCCCATGTTTATGCCTAGGAAGAGGGCCAAGTCCTTGAGGCCTACTTCGTCAGCTGCACCTCTCTGTGCTGTACCTGCCAGTGTAGATAAAGCTTCTGAGGAAGCCGCACAATCTCGAGCGGATGACACGTCCACAGAGGATATACCGGAGCCTGCCTTAGACGCTAGAGGGGAAGCAGTGTTCACTCTGGGCTTGTCGGTTACTGCCTCCTCCATCCTGATGCCTGACCCAAGGCCTATCCCTAGCCAGATGCCAGCAAGGCCTTTAAAGAAAAAGCAAAAAACAAAACACCTTACCCCGGCTTCTGAAAGCATGCCGGATTGGCAGGCCTTCAGCCAGAGCTTGTTCAATCCTTTATGGCCGTTAGGCCTTCTGCAGAACCCTCTGCCACTGCTTCTCCCCTCCTTAGTCCCAGACCTTTCATCTCTGACAGGTTGGAAGATCAGCCTGAAGAAGAGGAACTGTCTGATTCCTCTGAGGACTCTTTCATACTCCTCACAGATCTTATCCCCCCTGGGATGTGGATCTCCTGAGGGAGGGCTCTGTTGAACCTGACTCCCCTGTAGAGGATCTAACCTTTGGGGAAACTATTAATAAGATGAAAGACCACTTTTAAGTGGCAATCCTCGGATATGACTGATGTACAAAAGAGGTTTTATGACCTTATTCAAATGGACTCTCCCAGTCTTTTTGCCATCCCTCCTATTCACCCAGCATTACTGGATGCATTTGCCTCAGCCTCCATTAACCCGGATTCCCAACCTCCAGCCACACATAGAGCAGACAAACTCTATAAAGTCCCTGAGATGAAGAAATTTCTCTTTACGTGCCCTCCTGCTGACCCTGCCACTATCTCCACCTCTACGGATAGGGCCTCCGAGCTCCTTCCTACCACTTCTATCCTACCTGCTGATGAGGACAGCAAGACTATGGAGAGATTGGGAAAGAAAATCTACACCTCTGCTACCCTCTCATTTAGAGCCACCAACTACTAAACTCATATGACCAAATACTCCTTAGCTCTGCTGGACAAAGCCACTAAGAATTTAGATGACATCCCTGACTGTGCAGCCAAAGCTTCCTTGTCTTCACTGATAGCACTCATCTCTCAAGTGAATAGTCACTCCTTATGATGCAGCTGAAGCCTCAGTCAATTCAGCTGCATCAGTTTCAGTACTAAGAAGGTACTCATGGCTGCAACTTCAGCCTCTCCCTGATGACTTCAGGGCCAAACTCCTTGACGCACCTTTGGATCATTCAGCCCTTTTTGGTGCAAAAGTGACTGACCTGTTTAAATCCTTGCAACAGAAAGGAAAAGAATTACAGGACCTAAAACACATCCTAGTCTCGCCTTTTCCAAAGTACCCGGCAAAGACACAGTTTATCAGGAAATCCTCCAGGCCTGCAGCTCCCAGATATAGAAGACCCCCTACAAGACAGCCTCCTCAGTCTTCCAGCCAAAGGCCTCCCTTTCCTGATAGGGCAGGTAGTGTCTGATTACCTGCCAAAATTTCAGCCCCCACTCCTCCTCATCCATATCTCTATCTTCCTGTCTCTCTCACTGTCTCCCTGCGTGGTCACTCGTTACCTCAGACAAATGGGTTCTGTCCATAATACAGAATGGCTACTTCATGACGTGGATCACCCCCCCCCCCCTTCAAGACTGGTTATACCACAGCCTCGTCCCAGTCAACTACTCCCTCCTCTGTCAGGTTTTGCAAATCCTGCTACTACAAGGCACCATGGAATTAGTACCTACACAGTCAAAAAGAAAAGGATTCTACCCCAGAATCTTTTTGGTACCCAGAAAGGAATGGCCATGGGGGCCGATTCTAGACCTCTCGTGCCTCAACCCCTTCCTAAAAGTTCTTACTTTCAGGATGCTCACCCTACCTACTCTCTTTCCACTCACCCTTCTCAGGATTTCATGGCAACTCTAGACATAAAGGATGCTTACCTTCACATACTATAAATCCCGCCTTCAGGAAATACCTGAGTTTCCTGGCAGGCTCATCTCGCTTTCAGATGTTCTTCATGTTTCACTGTTGCAGTTATTACATTTGGGTTATCTGCTTGCAGGTAGCCCTCAGTCGGTCCGATTAACAAAGTCTTGGGTCCTGCGTCGGTTGCTGTCCCTTCTTCCATGACGTCAGGTCTTCAGGGGTGTAAAACATGCAGCCGACGCCATTACATCAGTCTTTCTTGCCGTACGGTGCCCAAAGCAGAAGCAGTTCACAAGTGCCGGTCGGCCAACTCCTGAAATTTTCGTTTTCGAGTTTCAGAACCTAAGTCTTCAACTAAAGCTATGTACCCCATTGGGGAAACTTTTTCTTGCTCCTTACCGATGTCAGCAAAAGTTAATAATTCCATTACTTGTGGAAAGCAAATACCTCATAAAGATTTTCATTCGTACTGTATTTCTTGCTAAGGCCCTGACCACAACGTACCTTGCTGTTGGTTTTGTGCTTTATTTAATCAGCGCATTATCCATCGTCTGTATATTTTCGCCTCTAAATATTTCGGTTCTCTGTTTAATTATCCAGAAATGTCGTCAGTTAGCCATCTAACTACCGGGATTCCGAAAAAATGCAAAGATAAAGACAGAGACAGGCTGCCGAGGTCCAAAACTACTGACGACGCTTCTCCTAAGCCAGTCACCAGTTCGCCGGTACTCAGTGATGTGCTTTCGCAGCCCCTGATACCCGCTACTTCTGATTCGCAGGCCTCTACTGAAACCCTTTCAGAGTCTGGTATGGCACGAGATGATGCTTCAACTATGGAACTCGTGGATGTCTCTACCTTGAATGGGTCTGGAGCCGCTGTGCAGGCACCGGCTTCTGAGGGTGTATTCAGGCCTATGGACTTGCATATTAAACCTACGCCCCCTTCTTTACTTAGGCCTAAAGCTCGAACCATGCCTAAAAAAATGGCGCCCAGGCCACATGCTCAGGTCTCTATGCCTAAAAAACAAATGATAAGAATGGCTGAAGATATAATAACTCTAATCAGGGGTAGCCAAACCCCCCCCCCCTTCTAAGAGGCCTAGGACTGAAGTTGATTATGAATCTTTTGACCAGGATTTCTTCTGATGATCTGGATTTGCCCTTATCTACTTATGAAGATTCTGATGCAGAGGACTCCATTCCCTCTGCTTCCCCTCCTGAGGGTTTTTTCTTTTGGGGAAACCTTACATACTCTAAGGGAGCATTTCCACTGGGAAAGCCATGATTTTTCTGATTAAAAAAAGAGACTTAGGGATTTCCTTCTCCTACCTCAGCATAGACCTTTAGCTATTCCTCCTGTATTAGATATTGTTGACGATGCTTTTTCGGAATCTAGTTTGGCCCCTGATTCCTTTCCTCCTGCTCCCAGAAAACCTGATAGATACTACAGGGTCCATGAGTCCCACAAGTTTCTTTTTAAAAATCCTATTGCAGATCCAGAGACTATTTCACAGGGGCCCAAGGGCATTAAGGCTTCTACTGCTAAAAATCCCACCCCTTCTGATATAGACTCCAGGGTGCTGGATAGATGGGGTAAGAAGGTTTGCACTTCTGCAGCCTTGGCCATTAGGGCTTTAAACTGCCAGTTTCATATGTTAAAGTCATCAGCAACATGTTATTGGACTGCTTAAACAGAAAATTATGTTGATTCCTGACTGTGTGGAAAATAAAGTATTGCAGGATTTAATGCATTCTGCTGAACAAGTTGGAAAACATACTTTGCAGTGTGGTTTTGATTCATTAAAGGCCTCTTGCAGGGCTGCAGTTACTGGATCTGTGCTCAGAAGGCATGCGTGGCTTAAGGAGCAATCTTTGCCTGATCATGTTACAGCTAAATTGTTGGATGCTCCCTTGAATCAGGACCGCCTGTTTAGCAACATGGCTGAGGAAGTTCTTAAAAAGATGGAAGATGAAGCTAAATCTATGCAAAATGTCAAAGATTTCTTACAAGATCAGTCTCTTAGATTTAGTAGGCACTGGCCCTCTAAGAATTGGTCCTTTCTAGCCCCTTCCAGGTCTTCTCAAGCCAAACCCAGACACAGCAAAAACCCCAGGTTTCAGTCCCAGGGGACACTCAGAAATAAGCAGTGGGGGGGCTTCCACTTCCAAATCTGGGAATAATAAGACTCCCCCCATGGTAAACTGTATCAATGACTTCCTTTTAAAATTTCCAAGCACTTATCAACTGACTGCCCCTTTGGGGGGAAAGATTGCTCTTCATGCAAAGAATTGGGAACTCATTAACCAGGACAAATGGGTTTTAAATATAGTGTCCCAGTGATACAGATTTCACTTCCACACGTTGCCAACATCAAGCAGGTGGCCGGACCTACCCCCAAATCAGTGGACAGAGGCCCAAAAACAAGTACTTTCTCTCTTAAGCATGGGGGCTATTCATCTGGTACCAGAAGAGGAAAAGGGAAAAGATTTCTACTCGAGACTTTTCCTGGTATCCAGAAAAGACAATTCATGGCATCCTATCCTGGACCTGTCTACTCTAAACACCTTTTTGGAGATTCCAAAATTCAAGATGCTGACTCTTCACCAATTACTTCCTATGCTAGGCAAAGATGCCTGGTTGGCAACACTAGATTTAAAAGAGGCATACCTGTACATCCCAATCAGAGAATCTTGCAGAAGATACCTACGCTTCAAAGCAGGCTACACGCACTATCAGTTCTCTGTACTGCCCTTTGGCTTATCTACTGCGCCCAGGGTATTCACAAAGTGCTTAGCTCCAGTTATTGCATTTTGCAGGCAAAGACATATTCAAATATACCCATATCTGGACGATTGTCTAATTCAGGCAGAAAGCCAGGACATACTTTTGAATCATCTGGCCTTTGTACAAAGGGTTTTAACCTGTTTGGGGTACACCATAAATGAAAAGAAATCACACTTGGTACCCTGTCAAGAAATTATATTCCAGGGAGCAAGCTTGAATACAACTTCCCAGATGGGTTACCTCACGCCAGAGAAACAAATTCATTTGACAACCTACTTCAAACAAGTGGCCACAAAAACCCTGCTATCTGCAAGACAAATACTGCAAGCCTTGGGGTTCATGGCCTCCTGCATTCTTCTAATTCCATATGCAAGACTACATATGAGGAAACTACAGTGGTATCTAAAAAGCCTATGGTGTCAACATTCTTAGGATCTAGAAGCAATGATTCCTATCACACCTTGCCTACACCTAGAGTTCCTTTTGTGGACAGAGGCCTGCCACCAAAACAAGGGACTACCTTTCACACCACCTCCTGCCGCCCAAACCCTAACAACAGACGCATCAGACTATGCATGGGGGGCTCACCTGGCAGGGAAGTGCATTCAGGGCAAATGGAACCCAAGTCAAATGCACCTGCATATCTATCAAAAAGAAATGTTAGCTGTACAGAATGCCCTGACAGCCTTTAAGGACCACATTCTTCCAGGACATCTACTGGTAAAGACGGACAAACACCACTGTTATGTGGTACATAAACAAGCAGGGGGGTTACACATTCTTATCCCCTCTGCAGACTAGCCATGGCATTGTGGAACACAACCTTGAGCTACCAAGTGCACCTACAAGCTCAATTCCTGCCAGGAAATTTAAATACACTGGCTGACGGACTAAGCAGAAACGTCATGGACCCACACGAGTGGAAACTGGAACCAAGGATTTTCAACATGTTGGCAAGCAAATGGGGGAGCCCAGATATAGACCTGTTTGCCTCTCCCCAGAACTACCATTTGGACAAATCTTGCACAAGGGCTCCCCACAAACAAGCCTGGAAAGTGGATGCTCTGTCCTTCAGCTGGAAAAACATATCAGTCTATGCCTTCCCCCTCTGCCTCTGCTCTCCAAAGTACTACTAAAAATCAAACAGAACAAACCAAGGATGATTTTGATTGCTCCAGAATGGCCGCGTCAACACTGTTACCCCCTCCTGCGCAGTGTGTCACGGTTATACCCATGGCACCTCCCTCAGACTTCTTCCCTGTTGTCTCAGCAGGAGAACCAGATTCTGCACCCTCAGCTGCTAACACTGAACCTTGCAGCCTGGCTAATTACATAATCTCTCCTTTACCATCCCACAGTAAACCTGTGATGGATATCATTTTAGAGGCAAGGAGACCTAGTACTAGAAAATCTTATGCTGAAAAATGGAAAATATTCTGTGCCTGGAACCAATCTCAAGGGATGAGCACAGCAGCGCCCAATTTACCTCAGATTTTACAATACTTAACTGAGATGCTTCACAAGGGCCTGTCTTTCTCCTCCATTAAACTCCACGCCTCAGCCATTTCAGCTCATTATAGCACAGAACCTCCCCTCTTCTCTCATCCACTGCTCAAGCAGTTCCTCAGAGGGGCCAAAAATTTGAGACCACCCAGTAGAGCTCCAACCCCTGCCTGGGACCTTACCTTTGTTTTGGAGAAACTCACTCTACCTCCTTTCGAGCCAGCTGCTACTGCAGACTTAAAATTTCTTTCTTGGAAAACAGCTTTTCTTTTAGCAATCATTTCAGCTAGAAAGGTATCTGAATTACAGGCCCTTATGGCAGTGAAGCCTTTCATCATCTTTCATGCGAACATGTGTCCCTCAGAACCAATCCATCCTTCATGCCCAAAGTGGTATCCAGTGTGGCTCTTAATCAGTCCATTCATTTGCCAACCTTCTTTCCCAATCCACAGAACAAAGGGGAACGGATACTGCATTCCTTAGATGTGCTCAGACAACTTAGATTCTACTTGGACAGGACTAAACCTCAAAGGAAATCTGAACAACTGTTGGTGGCATTTGCTGCAGGGGCAGAGGGGAAGGCTATTTCAAAGCAAACCATCTCTAAATGGATAGGCCATTGCATTCATTTCTGCTATAAGCACCATGGAAAACCTGTCCCCCAGGGGATCAGACCTCACTCCACCAGGACTGCATCTACCTCTACAGCCTTTCTCAGAGGTGTCCCTACCAGGGACATCCTAGAAGCTGCTACCTGGAGTTCTGTACATACTTTCACCAAGCATTATCATTTGCCAATTTTCTTTAAATACAGAGCTGGCTTTGCCACTGCAGTCTTGCAGGGCCTTATAGCTGGTCCTAATGCTATTTAATTTCCTCCTCCCAACCATAGCTTTGGGAATCTACCCAAATGTAATGACTGCAACAGTGAAACACAAAGAACATAGTACAGTTGTGTACACTTACCATAAATGTAGATGTTCGAGTGTATTCACTGTTGCAGTCCTGGTTACCCTCCCTGCTAGCCCCCTAACTTCTTTTGGCTATACCTCTACTTTCTTTTACTATGCTTAAAAGCCTTTTGGGTGTATTTGCATTTTTTGTTGGAGGGTTATCATTGTACTTTTATATTTAATTGCTTCCCATTAGGAGAGCACCTGACATCTGGAGCAAGAAAAACTGATGTAATGGCGTCGACTGCATGTTTTATACCCCTGACAACCTGACGTCATGGAAGAAGGGACAGCAACCGACGCAGGACCCAAGACTTTGTTAATCAGGCCGACTGAGGGCTTACCTGCACGCAGATAATCCAAATATAATGACTGCAACAGTGAATACACTTGAATATCTACATTTATGGTAAGTGTACACAACTGTACTTTCTGTGCCTTGCCCTTTGGGCTTTCCGCTGCCCCCAGGATATTTACAAAATGCCTGGTACCAGTCATCGCCAACTGCAGGGCAAAGGGAATCCAGTTATTCCCTTATTTAGACAACCTCCTGATTCAGGCAGAAGACAAGGAAACTCTTCTCCGTCACTCCCCGGACCTTCTGGTACTCCTTAAGTCTCTGGGGTTCATGATCAGTTTCCCAAATTCCCACATCATCCCATCACAGGTTATTGTCTTCCTGGGTTGCAGGATGAGGACAGACTTCATGAAGGCCTTCCTTCCAGCACCTTCTTGCTGCCCTACAGTCAACAGAACTGACTACAAGACAGTTTCTGAGACTTCTCGATTGCATGGCAGCTACCATTCCCATGTTGCCCCTAGCAAGGATGCACACAAGGAAACTTCAGTCGTGCCTACAATCGGTGTGGACCCAGCACTTCCACCCTCTAGAGTCCAGGATCCCCCTGCTTATATCAGGAACTGAGATGGTGGGTGGCTCAGGTAGCCCAGAACACAGGACTCCCTCTGCAAACACCCTGTCCCTCCCAGACCATGCACACAGATGCCTCAGATTTGGGCTGGGGAGCAACTCTGGGAAAAAGGAAAGTATGAGGTTTGTGGACAGATGGACACAAACGAGAGCACATAAATGTCAGAGAAATGAGAGCCATCCTCCTTGCTCTACAGGCCTTCCGGCCCTACCTAGAGCAGGGCCCTCTAAAGATATTCACAGACAACACCACAGTCCTGTGGTATTTCAACAAGCAGGGAGGGACCAAATCCTACCTTCTATGCAAATTAGCTCTGCAGGCATGGGAACTGGCTACCTCTCAGGGGATCACCCTTCAGGCAGCCTACATTCCGTCCCTGCACAACTCTCAGGCAGATTACTTAAGCAGGACCAGTCCAAACAACCATGAGTGGATGCTGCAAAGAGATGTTTTCCTGGATATGGTTCACAGGTGGGGTATTCCACAAATAGACCTGTTCGCTTCCTCCATAAACAGGCAGTTTCCTGGCTACTACACCAGGACACCAAACCTCAAGGCATTAGCAACAGATGCCTTCTCAATAACCTGGAAGGGGAAATTCCTGTTTGCACCCCCCTTCCCATAATACAAAGGGTCCTGCTGAAAATTCAGCTGGACTCACCCAAAATCTTGCTGGTGACTCCCTAGTGGCCACGACAACACTGGTTCCCCCTTTTTCACCTGTCCAAGGGCAATCACCACAAGTTATCCCCTTCAGTGGAACTGCTCACACAGCACAAGGGGACTCAGATGCACCCACAGTGGCAATCCATGCACCTCACCCTGTGGCTGATAGGAATCTGATCCCCTTCAGACACCTGTATAATGAGAACATGCTCACTGTCCTGCAGGAGGCCAGGAAACCCAACACAAGGAAATCCTATCTCTCAAAATGGAAAAGGTTTTCTGTCTGGTGTCATAAAAGAACAAAAGACAGCTGGACCCGCTGGAAAGCGATATGCCTCTCATCCTGTCTTGCCTGTCTGAACTGATACAGACAGGGTTGTCTTACTCATTTCTGAAGACACACTTGTCTGCTATCTGCACCTGCCTCCCCCTGGAGCCACCCCTTGCATCCAGACTCCCCTCCCAACTTTTCCTCAAAGGTGTATTACACTTAAGACCACCCAGTAAACCATCTCCCCCTCCTTGGGACCTAAACTGTGTCCTAGAAAAACTCACTCTAGCCCATTTTGAGCAGGCAGACAAGGCCACCTTAAAATTTTGCATATGGAAAACTGTATTGTAGGTAGCTCTGACTTCTGCCAGAAGGGTTTCAGAATTGCAAGCTCTTATGGCTACACCACCTTTCCTAATCTTCCACCTGGACAGGGTAAACCTCAGGACAAACCTGTCATTCATCCCCAAAGTAGTGAATGACCTATCCTTGAAAGCAGCCCATCCTCCTGCCCACCTTCTTCCCAAACCCACAGGGGGATAGCGAGAGAGTGCTGCATTCCCTAGATGTCCACAGACAACATCTACATAAAACCAAGCCCTTTAGGAAATCAGACAAGCTGTTTGTCTCTTTCCACCCCAAGGCCTTGGGGAAAGCTCTGAGCAAGCAGATCATTTCGGCCTGGATCTCCCGGGCCATTTCCCTCTGCTACCTACACCATGGTAAGACCTTGCAGGGCAATGTCAAAGCCAATTCCACCAGAACAATGGCCTCTTCTGGAGCCTTCTTTAAAGTGCTAAACACCAGCTCCATACTTGAGGCAGCCACTTGGTCCTCAGTACACACTTTCATCAACCACTACAAACTGGACCATATCTCCAGAGCCAGGGCGGGGTTTGTCAGGGCTATCCTACATGGATTCCTGGAAACTTCATGTAGGCCACCTCCAGTCCTCAGTGAGCTTTGGCGCTCACCCAGAAGTAGAATATTGCAACACTGGCATAGACGGACATAGGAAAGTTGTGCAAAATCTTACCATAACCATAGATGTCCTTCTCTTCCATGTTGCAGTATTCCTTCCCACCCACCTTCCCCACTTGTATGACTGCACTTGCTCTCCTGGACGATACTGGACAGGCTATGCTGTTACAGGACTGGCTCTAACTGGGGCTTTTACTAGGTTCTGAGGGCTGGGGCGTGCAGAAGTCACTTTTATGGCCCATGTTCCTGCAGCCACGTCAGATGTCTGACACACAAAGAGGGGCTGAAAATCTTTGGAAACCTGGCCGGACAAAACTGGAGAGGAAGAAGGGTAAACCCACAAGTAGAATACTGCAACATGGAAGAGAAGGGCATCTATGGTTATGGTAAGATTTTACACAACGTTCCTTTCTCTGCCCTTACCCTTTGGACTATCCATCACGGCAAGAGTGTTCCTAACGTGTCTAGCTACAGTTATTGCTCATTGCAGGCTACAGGGTATCCACATTGTTCCCTACTTAGTCGACTTGCTTATCTTTGCAAGAGTCTTTTTCAAAGTCTCAGGAATCTTTGTGTGTCTCTTTCTTTCTCTCTCGGGTGAGAGATTTCTTACACAAGCTGGGATTTCAAGAGAATATATAAAATCTTTCTCGACTCCTTTTGTATTCCTGGGATGTGAACTAGACACCTCAGTTCAAAGAGCTTTTCTTCTACAGCAAAAAATAGATCTTTATCTAGATCTATTTCTTCATTTTTCCACCCAGACTTCTTTCATTGAGAGGGAATACCGCATGATTTTGGGTGTCATGGCATCTATGATTCTCATGATACCCCTGGCAAGACTCCACATTAGAAGGATACAGTGGTATCTGAAATCTCTTTGGTCCCAGCATTAGCACCCTTTATCTTTTCAAATCCTAGTGTTGGGGTTTATCAGAAGACAGATCTTCTGGTGGAAACAAAAGATATCCTTAAATCCAGCCCTACCTCTCTCCCTCCCTGCTGCAAAGCAGTCAGTCACCACATATGCTTTGGACATTGCTTGACGAGTAGTTTAAGGAGAGATAAAAGTGAATGGGATGTTGGATACCAAGGACAGGTGCAAGCACATAAACATCAAGGAGATGCTTGCCCTGATCAAGGCACCAGCACCACCATACTCATGTGGTACATCAACAAGCAAGGGGGAATTAGGTCATAACCCCTTTCCAAATTAGCATTGGTAGGTTAAGCTATAGTTTCACAGCATAATCTCACTCTACAGGCATTCTGCATTCCGTCAGAGCAAAACTGTGTTGCAGACAAGCTGAGCAGGAAGAAGGGCAGATCCTCACAAATGGAAACTAGATTAGGGAGTCTTTCAAGATTTGATCTATGTGTGGTGACTTACTCAAGTACACCTCTTTGCCTCCTTTCTGAACAATCAGCTGGCAAGATTCTGTTTCAGGACTCCATGCGAGAAGGCCTGGAAAACAGATGCCTTTTCTTTTCCTTGGACAGGAATGTTCTTGTATGCTTTTCTACCCTTTCCAGTAATATGCAGGATACTTCTGAAAATTCAGAAGAAATCCCCAAAGATCACTTTGGTGACTCCCTTCTGGCCCAGTCAGCCATGGTTCTCTCTTCTTTTGGAAATGGCCAGCAGCAATTGCCACAGTCTTCCTCACAGACTGGATACTCTCATACAAGAACAGGGGTGTGTGAACCCCCCCCCCCCCCACAGCATCAGTTAACTTCAGTTGACTGCCTGAATGATAGGATTTTAATTCCTTTTAGGTGCCTGTTTACAGAGGACATGCAGCAGGTACCAGTGGATGCAAGAAAGCCTACTACCAGAAAATCATGTATTAGCAAATAGAAAAGGTTTTCTAGTTGGTGCCAACAACATAACCAGCATCCATCCAGGGCTAGTTGTTCTCTAGTTCTGCAATATTTGTGTGAGTTACTGTCCTATGGCCTTTCTTATTCCTCTGTCAAGGCTCATTTTCAGCATGTCTGCCCATGGATCCTCATATTTTAATGTAGTCTCATGTAAAATGTTCTTGAAAGATGGTTTGCATAAGAGGCCTCCAAGAAACCAGGTTGCCCCTCTTTGAGATCTTAATTTTGTGTTTGAGAAGCCAACACTTTCTCCATTTGAACCAGCTAACCTTGCTAATTTGAGGTTTTTAACCTGAAAAACAGTTTTACTGATGGCTCGGACCTCTGCAAGAAGGGTATTTGAGTTGCAAGCTCTTATGGTGAGTCAGCCCTGTCTCATTTTCCACAGGGACAGAGTTTTTTTTGAGAATTAATTCTTCCTAAAGTGGTATTCAGTATTACTTTAAGTCAAACTATCCATTTCCCTGTGTCTTTACTGAACCAAAAAATGAGAACATATACTCCATACAATGGATGTTCTAAGGCAAATTGGGTGCTATCTTGACATAACTAAATCTTTCAGATCTTCACATCAATTATTCATTTCCTAGGAAGGTAAGAAGAAGGGACGACCTGTGTCAAAGCAGACTATTTCCAAATGGTTATCTAAGGTTATTACCTTTTGTTATACTCACTCCCAGGGCCTTGGTTTCATCTATGGCTTTTTGGAAAGGGTTGAATTCTAGCTCTAGATCAAGCTTTCCTATGACCATTCTTCAGGGACGCCAGGACTCTTCTCCTTACAGCTCCCAAATGTAGTTTGACAAGGTTAAATACCCAAATTCCTAATGACCACTGCTGCAGTAGCTGCTCCTTCCCTCCACCCCCTTGACTTTTGGTGTGTTTTTATGTCAGGGTGTGGAGATTTACTTTTTGTTGTTCCTAGCATTATCCTTTCAGTGCTTAGCCTCCCTGTCTGCTGGCAGGAAAGCTCTGAGGGGCTTCATGCTCAAACTTTTCATTTAGTCAGCTCAACCTGAGCTGCTTGACAGTTTGGGCATGTGGAAAGTGGCCCTAAAGCTTTGGAAACTAACCAACTGCTGTATCCATGGCAGGATATAACTAATATAGTTAAGGCCACTGCAGCAATGATCATTCCAGTATCCACTGTTTTGGTAAGTTTTACTTACACAGATCATTCCTGTATCTACTGTTATGGCACAGCTGAACTTTTGCCACAAATACTGTGCTGTATCCAATTCTTGACACTTTTCCATTTTGCTACAATTTTGTCAGGATCGACTCTTTGTGCTGGTATTATTGCATCTTTACTAATATAGGTCTTGGCTGCTTTCTCATGGACAGGTTTGGAGGATACACTCAGTGCACCATTTCTGTTAACAAGGCCTGCTGTTGTACAACAGGCCAGTTGCTTCTTTTTTGCTTTTGTAAAATTAATGCAGTCTGTTTCTTCCAATTTCTGAAGTATAGCAAAATATCTCAGGTTTACTCTGTTTTGTAATGCACTTTTTGAAACAGCTCTTCATGAGCAGTCTCAAGACTCAGCCAGCATTTCAACCTCTAATTTTTGCAGTTTTACCTGTTTATCTGAATATCTAGTTAATGCCTCTAATATTCGTACAGTCCTTTATTTCAGTTTATATATTCCTTTATTGTTTTATTTATTTTTAAATACTTCTCTGTGTACATTTTTTATTTTCCTGTAAATTACTTGTGACCATCTCTTGAACCAAAGGCGAAGCTTGAACTGCCTTTTTCTTCTGAACAGCTGCAGGATTCTTCCCAGCCAGTGTTTTCTCTTTACCTTTTCTGGTGTTTTTCTTTCAGGTATTCCAAGTTTCTTCTTTGCTGGCATCGAGGCAGTTTATTTGCTAAGCAGTAGCAGAATTTGACTCAAGCTGCAAATATCTCTGGCTGTTACTTCTCATGTTTCTGTTTTCACACTGAGAGAGCAGAAATTAAGCTGTTGATCAGTGTGCAGCCATCTTGAAAGTTCTTCACCATTTCTCTGTTGTCCTGTGTTATATAATGGAATAGTCTAATCTGCATATAACCAGCTTTAAATCAAGTGCTGATGCTACAGCCAAGTAATTCCAGTGATCTTTCTGGTCTTGTTTCCATGGAGACTTGTGATATTTATACTTTTGGGTAATTCGGTCAAGAACCTGGGGAAGTACCCCTGTTTGTCACTGGCTGCTGAAGGTCTGATCTCGAGTGAGAGAGCTCTAGGGAAAATAAGAAGGCATTTGAATTGGAACAGAATTTGATATCCCAGTCTATGGTTTTAGAATTGGGATGAAAATGGGAGATAGTCGGAACAGCTACAGTTAGATGGGATTAGCTGGCATTGAAAAAAGAAATCTTGATGAGTGGATGGGAAATCGTAAATTTACACCTGGGATCACTTCTATGGCCCTGCTGGACAGAGGCTCAGGAATCTAATCTAAAAAGGAGGTGAAAGCCAACACATTTTGGCTAGGCTTATAAATGCCCTAGGGCAGAAAGCCTAGTACCTACCTATGAACCTATGATAACTCACAGGTTCTCATAGCTGAAAGCACTTGCTCAAGTATGATAGAAGAATAAAATTCTGCAGAAAATTCTGGACAGATAATAGCAAAACCTGGATGAACATATGAGTAATAGCACTAATTTGGAAGAATATAATGATGCAAAGGGGCAAGATTGTGGAGGAGAATCTGTATAAGAATTTTAGAGAACACAAGTGTTGGACTTAACCATGAAATCCAGGAGGTGAGCATCAGCACTGTTTAATGGAAGTTGTCTTTGTAACAAAGAAGAGCAGGGACTAGCAGCAAATGTGAGTTTTGTTGCAGTCACATCTTTTGTAGTGTGCAGCTCACCCACCTAAGTAGCTATTTCTGGGATCAGATATCTGTAACATTTCTACAAGTGGCTAAATTTGTAAATAAACTGAGCAGAGAGTTAAAGGATGCAGAAGCACAGGAAAATAGATTCACAGTTTGCAGTTATGACATGAGGAAGAAAGAAACTGTTTACCTACATTGAACAGAGTTTTATTTGGATGAGAATAGTATTTGTTTAGGGCTGCTAGAATGATGACTACCAAATAAGATGTGATGAAAAAAGATGAAACAGATACGTGTTTATGCCTGTAATGGCTAAAAGATTGGCAAAGTGATACCAAAATTGATACATATGGATCAGTACGGTTTTGTGGAGGGGAGGAAACATTTGACAATATTAACAGAACATTGATGCTCCAAAGGGAAACAGAATGCAAGAAAGTACCACTTTTATTGGTGGGTCTTGCTGCAGAGAAAGCATTTGACAGAGCAGACTGGAACTTCATGAGCAGGGCAATGGAAGCATTTGTTTTCCGTGATACAATTATAAGATTGATTAGAAGAACATATGAGGGATCGGATGCACAAATTAAAGTGGGTGGGGTCCTCTCCGATAATTTCTGCTTGAGTAGAGGAACCAGGCAGGGTTGTCTGCTTTCCCCTTTGTTTGCATTATATTTAGAACCACTTGCAAAGAAAATAAGGGATTCAGAAATTCAAGGATATAATTGGTGTGGTAGTCAGGAAAAGCTGGCTCTATTTGCAGATGATATTATTCTATACATGACAAAACCAGAAAGGGACATTACAGTGTTGTGGAACATTTTAAGACAGTTTCAAATCTTCTCGGGATACAAAATTAATGAAGCTAAAACAAAGGCAGTAGCAGTAAATTATGTACCCACACACGAACTGGTCCAACAATATCCATATTTATGGGGACATGATACAATGAAGTATTTAGGAGTATGGATTAGAAATGACTCCATGGTGGCAGCTAAGGATATGTGGGAAGAGACTAAACAGAAGATAATACAGAAATTGAGAAACTGGAAGTTTTGTTATATGGATATGGATACTAAGATACAAGCCATTAAAATTTTTTAGTCCTTTTAGTCTTATACACAGGTCAGACATACTTTTATCAACCGGAGTAGAAATAGTGGACAGCAATTAAAAAAGAGTTATAAGATTTTATCTGGGAAGTGAGGATGGCAAGGGTCAAGTGGGATAAGCTGATTCTACCAATAGAACAAGGTGGACTAGGATTACCTAATTTGAGGGGGTATTTTAGAGCAACACAGTTAAGGCTATTATACATAGCACAGGCAGAAAACTGTAATTCAAGGTGGAAAGGGATGTTGATGAAGCAGGGAGGAAGCTCAAGAAATAGGGAGAGATTGGGATGTTGGATGCAGACTTTTAAGGAGAACAACCAAAATCATACAGAGTATTATATTCATAAAATAGAAGTGTGTGTTCTAAGAACCAAACCAGTACAAGAATGGAGAAAAGAGATTTTGCCGGTAGAGTTAACTGTGGTCGGCGATACACATAATAGGTAACAGGAAGCTGGAATTTATTGGAGAAAATTGGCAAAGGAACCAAGGTATTGAAAACAAATAACTAGAATTGAAAGGTAATAGAATGGGAAGAGGCCAAAAATGTATTTGAACTGCAGATTAGAGATTACCTTCCATATCAAGGATTGTTATCAGTGTATAGGCAAAGGGAAATAAATGGGGCTCCTAAATGAAAGATAAGTACTGGTAGAGTTTTTAATAGAATGTAGAACAGAAGCTGCCATTAAAAAATGGAATAATTAGTAAAGCATATAAAATACTGCATGATAATTACAAGAATCAATCAGATGAGCTTGGAAAGGATTGGGAAGAGAGAGAGTGGATAAGCAATTCACAAAGAGACCATGGGGGGGGGGGATATATGTATATCTCCCAAATATGCAACAAAGTCCAGAAGATTTAGGATCTTTGCTTGGAAATGTTTACACAGGTATTTTATACCCTAAGTAGACTACAAAGAATTTTTCCTCAGGTGGGTAGCAAATGCTGGAAGTGTGATGGGCAAGAAGCTGGGAAACATACTTTTTGGAAGTGTTATGAACTGGCATACTTTTGGGATTGCCTGTGGGCCACTTTGTTGGATATGCTGGGTGGGTGGATTGGACTGACTAGGGAGATGATTTTTTTTTTTTGGTTAATGCTACAGAATCGGAATTGCCTAGACATAGTAAAGCCTTTCTGAGTCTAATTATGGTGGCTACCAAAAAAGCAATTATTGGAAAATGTAAATCAAAGTCTAGACCAACTTTACTAGAAGTAGTGAATATAGTAACAGAGATAAAACAACTGGAATTGGGATCTTTAGAAAAGGGAAGGAGCAAACTGCATAAAAAATGGGAATTGTGGGAAAAGTATATGCAGAGCAGGAACGAGGTTTAAGCGGCAGGATTTGAATGAGCTATGTAATGCTTAACTGACAATGACTAAGTTTATAAGTGATGTATAATGTTTAAAACTACAGTTGTTTCAGCGGTCTCTGTGATGTGAATTGTTTACAGCTAAATTAATATCATTCTGTATGTTTTTCATTTATATAAATGTAAGATTGCCTTTGTCATATGTGGAAATGTAATAAAGATGTTGGGGAAAAAAAGATAAGTATGTGGATGATAAAGAGGGGCTGTGACATTTTATTTCTGGAGAGATGGAGCATTTCAGAGCAGTCTTTGAAAGAAGTGTTTTCTCAGATTGTGACTTGCATTAGCTTCTAAAAGAAAATTGTTTAAAAAATGGCCAACTGTAGAAAGGAAGAGCATTTGTGGTTTAACTGTGACAGAGACAAAAAGCCAGGAAAGCAAAAGAAGGCATGACAGCAATGTGGTAAACCAGAAATAGTTTACTTTGAGCTTAGAAGATAGAGAGGAGAAATCTGATGTGATGAAAAAGACAAACTTAAGGAATAATTAAATTGATAAAACTGAAAGAGTGAATAACTCTGAACACAGTTGAAACTTTGTCCCAGGATTATATAAAAGGGGAATAATGTCTGTAGGAAAAATAGGATATATATGAGAAAAGGAGATGTAAAATTCTTCAAGAAATAAGAACCATTATTTAAAGGCAGTACAATGAGCAGTTTTAAATGATCATGCGAAATATTAGAGTGACTAAGACAAATGAAAATAGAGGTTTGTTTAATACAGGATACTAGAATTGTTAGCTTGGGAGAAGGAAATGGGTTGACATTGTTTTTATAAGTGGAACAGTTTTTTTGGGGGGGGGGTAAATGTTCAGGTGGTAACAGTTTTGACTTAGAGTTATATATTCAGATGGAGATCTAGAAGTAAGAAGTGGGAGCAATAAAATTAGAATGAAGTGTTTAGCCGTACTTAATTCCAAAAAGATAAAAAGAAAAAAACAATTTGGTGAAGACTTTAACAGTAATTTATGCAAGAGGAAAAGAAAAGCAAATGTGAAATAGAAAAACATTTTGGAAAAAAAATAACAAAAGCTAAATTAAGATACTTATACTTAATGATTTGCTAGCCACCCAGCAGTTTAAATCTTGGCTCTAGATGATTGCCACTGGTGAAGTGACACCGATACCCATGTATAAAAATGAGAAAAAGGGGATGTTCTTCATGTTTCATTGTTGCAGTCCTGGCTTGTGGGATTTCCTGCCATGAAAGCTCTCGGCCAGCCCGACTACAGAGAAAACTCTTTCTGCCTGCCAGGCTGGTGGATGCCCTGACCAAAGTCAGTAGTCTCAGGTATAAAGGGAGCCAGCCTGTGTCATGATTTGAGTCTTTTCTTGACATCGGAGCCTGAAGCAGTGTTCAAGTAGTCTTTGTTGGAAAGATAAGTACCCCGTTGGGGAACTCTTTTCTTTTCCTTCAACTCATGTCAGATAAAGTAAAAAATTGTTTCCGCTGTGGTAATCAAATCCCACACAGAGACTTTCACTCACTTTGTGTCACCTGTTTAGGCCCAAACCACAATGTCCCTAGTTGCTGTTTTTGTGCTCATTTTAACACTAGGACTGTTAGGCCTAGGGCTGAATTCTTAGCAAGATTCGTGAATCAAGAATCTTTAACGTGCATCCAATGGTGTCTGCTGGTCATTCTGAAATTGAGCAACCTAGGCGAAAGAAAGCAAAAAACCCACAAGAGCTTACATCTTCCGACAACAACCATTCACAGTCTGCCTCTCCCTCTAGGCTTGTGATTGATGAGGAAGGCGAGATGCTTTTGCAGCCTCCTTTGGTGTCTGAAATTGTGACACAGGCCTCTGTAGAGATCTTTCAGAGTCCGACATGCAGTTGGTCCTATCTACTTCTATGCAAGCCGTTGCATGTGGCTTGTCGGTCAGGTCTGAGGCAGCCCAGCAGGCCTCTGCTTCCGAAGAGCGTTTTTCTACTGGTAACGCTTCACCAAGACCTTGGCCTACATAGGTGCTTTTTCACCCTTCCAGAGAGACAGGTGCCAGGTCATTGGATGCACCTAGGTCTAAGGCCAAAGCCACCCCAAAGAGAGGTACTGTGGTGGGGCTGTCACGTTGGTCTACTGGCTGCCTTTTACAGATATCCCAGTAGAATTTTTATTAGATTAGCTGAAGACCTGATCTCTAGTGTTAGGTCAAGATATGCCACAGGGCTGGCTCACCAGGAAAAAGGAAAAGGGATGCTTCTTCCGAAGCTTTCCCAGACTCTTTTCAATTACATGAAGATTCTGACCTTAAGGAGCCTCGGTCTGAAGAAGACCCCTCCTATACATCCTGTGATGAGTCTGCTTCAGATGAGAACCTTCCTTCTAACTCTCCCCAGATGATTTAACCTTTGGGGAGATCCACCATGCTATGAGACATCATTTTCAGTGGGAGGCACAGGAATATCCCTAGTTCAAAAAGAGAGTAGGAAGTTCCTGGATCTCCCTGAACACAAACCACTGGCTATTCCCCCCATTTTAGAGGTAGTGGAAGATGTTTTCCAGGATTCCTCCTTGATTCCTGATTCCCTTCCCCCTGCCCCATGTAAGTCAGACAGGTTTTGTAAGGTACGGAATTACCACAAATACCTTTTTAAAAATCCCTCTGCTGACCCTGAGGGTGGTCACCCCTGAGCCCAAAGGGGCAAGAACCAGTTTATCCAGGAACCCTTTACCTACAGACAAATAAAGAAGGGCCCTTGATAGGTTTGGGAAAAAGGTATATACATCTGCCACTCTTACTATGAAGGCCCTGAACTGTCAGTTCCATATGATCAAGTATCAGCAGACCATTTTAGATCAGCTCAAACAGAAAATCACTTCCCTAGAGGATAAATAAAAACCTTTCCGACGAGTGCCTAGATCTTTGCCACTCCAGTTCTGAGGTAGCGAAGCATTCATTGCACTGTGGTTATGATGCCATGTAAGCTACTTGCAAGGCAGCTGCCACTGGCTCAGTTATTAGAAGGCATGCATGGCTTTGGGAACAATCTCTTCCTGACCTTGTTAAATCAAACCTTCTGGATGCTCCCCTGGACAAAGACTTTCTCTTTGGCCCCAAGACAGAGGCAGTTGTCATAAAGATGGAAGATGATGCAAAGTGTATGCAAACTGTGAAGGACTTTCTTCAAGTGCAACCTCCTGAGTTCAGTAGGAATTTTCCTCCTAAGCACTGGTCATTTCCCTCCCAACCTAGGAGTAAGCAGAGGAATCCAGACTGGGATAGAAACCATATGCAGCAGCAATAGCTGCAAAGAAGCAGGCGGTGGACCTCTGCGACTCCCAGGCAAGAGACCAACTATGACTCATCCACCCTGCTTCCCCCACACCAATACTAGGAGGAAGGGTGTCACTCTTTAAACAAAACTGAGCCCTTATTACTTCAGATAAGTGGGTTGTAGACATTATTTCAAATGGTTACAAACTCGCTTTCAAAGAGCCTTTAAAATACTTAGGCTTTCCAGATGTTCCACAAAATCAAAAATAAGAGGCCCTTGCCCAGATTTAGATCTTTTGTTCTCAGGGAGCTGTAGAACCAGTTACAGAAGATCAAAAAGGCAAAGGATTCTATTCCTGGTTCCCAAAAAGGAAGGCTCTTGGACCTCTCCAACCTCAACCAGTTTTTCCTGGTTCCAAAGTTCAAAATATTGACTCTTCACAAACTGTTACCCATGATAATCCCTCAAACCTTCATGGTGTCACTAGACCTATAAGATGCCTATCTGCACAGTCCAATTCAAAAGTCTCTCAGAAGCTTTCTTCACTTCAGGGCATGCTCCAGTCTTTATAAGTTCTCATCACTGCCATTTGGCTTATCTACCACTCCAAGGGTTTCACAAAGTATCTAGCACTTGCAGTTGCTTTCTGCAGGACGTAGAAGTTCCAAATATCCCTTACCTGGATGATTTCCTGCTAGTGTCTGTGAAGCATCCATGGTGAGGGTTTGGCTCTGTGAAGTGAAACCGAAGGGGAGGCCCTGATTTTGGGTACAAGCCTGTACCCACCAAGCAAACTCTTGTTTGAGACAAGGGATCACTTGTAATGTCCTTCTGTAGAGACTGAGGGCTCTGACACCACACATTCTTTTGAGGTACCATTGAAGCTTCCTCATGTGTAGCCTGGCCATGGGAACTATGAGGATACATGATGCCATGTATCCCCAGTGCTCGGAAAAAGTCTGTGGTTGAGATGCAATGTTTCTGCTGGAGTTTTTGGAAGACATTTGAAGTGACACCCAAACCCCATGTGTAAAAATGTGAAAAACGGGTTGTGGATGGATTGGAGAGAAATGACTATGATAAAATATTCCATTTATTGAAAAAAGGATTAAGAAGAAAGAAGGAAAATGATTTCCATGTGTTTCTTGGACCATAATGCTTTATTGACAGAAGAAGGTACTCGGAGATAATAGCTGCCAGTGTTTTATCTACACAAACATTCAAATGATAGAACTGAAAGAAGTTAAGAGATTATTTAGGAAGGCTTTAGAGAGGACATCTGGATTTCAGACAGTTTTGCAATAAATGAAATAGTGGGTCATTTTGAAATGAAGGAATAAAAGAGTAGAGATCAAGGTTAATATGGGAAAAGGTGACAGTTTTAGAGGTCTAATAGAGGAAATGCATGGAAACGTGGAAAGAGGTGATGAGTGACAGGCTTATAGCCTGATTAAATTGTTGAAGCAAAACTAAGAAAAATAGTAGAATGGTAAAAGACAGATATCAGTTATGCTGATAAAGAAGAAAAGTGTATGGAGAAAACAGAATAAGTGGATAGTGGATATAAGAGAAGAATGTTGGTGATAAAAAGATTCCTGAATAGTAAGCATAAAGCACAATAAAAGGGGGGAATTTGTCAAAATATAGTTAAGTATTTTGATTTAAAAAAGCACACAGTTCCTTAAGAAAAGGACTACATGAAAAGAGACATGGTGGAAGAGCTCTCCGATCTTGTAGCCCAGGCAGGTATGACCCTAGCCCTGAGTAGCATTCTGCCATCACCCAGAATGATGCTGCAATACAAGGACAAAATGATTGACTTCAAAAGTTGGCTAAGCTTCTGGTGCCATTCTAAAGGGATCCAGTATCTGTCTGCTTGGGATGACATGGTCGACAAACCACGATGCTTTGCCAGAAATGGCCTGCACCTCTCACCCCTGGGATTCCGGATGCTGGCTAAGGTTCTTGCCACCCCTATAGTGCTTTTTTTAGGCAAGGTTCAAATGACAAATTCACCACCGTAACAGGAACAGGCAAGCAAAACTGAGGGTGATGCTACTCAATGCTAGAAGTCTAAATCTCAAAATGCACTCACTCGAGGCACTCCTTAAAATGAAGAACATCGATATCTGTGCAGTGACTGAGACCTGGTTCAAGGCTCCAGAGAGCACCCCTGCACTACCAGGCTATAACTCATACCACACTTTTCGGCCATGTAACCTGGACCAGAACACCAAAGGCGGAGGTGTGTCCATTTTCATTAAGGATATCCACACCTCCAGGCTAGTTGCTCAGCATAATGCAGCCGAGGTTATCCAAGTGCAACTAACTCTGGGCAAAACTGCAATCCAAATTGTAGCTTGCTACAGATCACCCACCATGCTCCAGGATTCCCAATCCTCTTTTCTTGATGTACTGGAAAATATTAGGGTTCAACCAAACACCCTAATAATGGGCAATTTCAACTACCCCACCTTTAACTGGGAAAACTACTCATGTACCAACTCCTTCGCTCAACGCTTTCTGGAATTCATAAACTCCAATGCCCTGGATCAACGTATCCACACCCCCACCAGGGGCAGCAATATCCTAGAGCTAGTCATTACCAACATGAGTGACCGGTGTTCCACACCTGAAGTCAATGCCTCATTGGTCCGATCCGACCATAAGCTAATTACCCTAGATATCCACATCCTGCCCCCACCCCCCATTAAGGAAACCATGGTAAAAAATTTCTCCAAAGCCAACTTCATGCTTCTTAAGAGAGAAGTGGTGAACTTCATGACACCCATGCAGATGGACAATACAGTTATGACTACAGAATCCTACACAATTGCACTTTATAAGCACTTACATGAGTGTATGGATCATGCTATCCCAAATAGAACCAAGACAGTATCCTCCAAAAAAAGGAAGCCAATCTGGTGGTCCCCTGCCATAAACAAACTGTACATCAGAAGGAAGAAACTATTGCAAAACAGAGTAAAATCCCATGAGTGGAGGAGCTCCCGGGTCAGCCTCAGTAAGAAGCTGCGATCCCTGATACAATCCTCCAAAGCTAGTTATAAAAACAAAATCGCCACTGATTCTAAAGACAACCACAAAGCATTCTATAACTATGTCAAGAATCTCAATGGCAACACTCAGAGCAGATCTGAGTTACAGTACAATGGCACTAAATATACGGACCCAACTGATATTGCCAACATCCTGGCAGATAGGTTCAGTATTAACTTTACCCCCCAAAGAGCCCATCTCTATACCGGAAGAATGCAAAGTTCCTGTAATCACGGCTGCAGAGGTAAAAACCACACTCTCCAAAGCCAAGAACACAGCATCCATGGGACCAGCCAACATCCCAGGCTGCGTTCTACATGAACTACAGAACAAACTGGCACCCCACCTAAGTACCATGTTCAATCATAGCCTCACCTCAGGCTTTGTGCCTGCTGAATGGTGCACAGCGACGGTTATCCCACTCCACAAAGGGGTAGCCACCACGGACCGCAGGAACTACCGCCCCATTATCCTGACGAGCCAGGTCTGCAAAGCCATGGAACGTATCATCATGGAACTTATAAACAAAGACATTGGTAATCTCCAAACCCTGGACCCCACCCAGTTCGGGTTTGTAAAAGGCAGATCATGTCTCCTAAACCTGATAGACTTCTTTGAAGCAGTCACCAAAGCCGTAGACAAGGATAAGGTGGTTCACATAGCCTATCTAGATCTTGCCAAGGCTTTCGACACCATCCCCCACTCTGGAATTATAGATAAACTCACTAAACGAGGTATAAATCCCTATGTCACAAAATGGGTTGCCAACTGGCTCACTGACAGAACCCACACTGTGAAAGTATCAGACTCCAAATCCGACTTCAGACCATTGACAAGTGGAGCACCACACGGTTCAGTCCTGGGTCCCCTCTCCTGTTTGGTTTCTACTTCTCTGAAGTACAGGCTAACACAGAAGGTCTTTGGCTAACAAAGTTCACAGATGACTGCAAATCAGGAGCCATAATCAAAACTCCTAATGATGTGCCCATCCTACAAAAGGGCCTCACTGAGACAGATGCCTGGTGTCAAAGCCATGGCCTCAAGCTCAGTGCCAAAAAGTGCATTGTCATCCCCTTTGGTAAAAGCTCTGTACCCATGAACTACAACATAATCGGTAGTATACTTAACACCGAAAGTGTGATAAGAGACCTTGGGACACAGGTGGAGAGTAGTCTCTCCTTTGATAATCACATCGCCACAGTAGTCAGGAAATCTTTCTATGTGGCACACCTCATCACAAAAGGTTTCTCATCCAGAAAAAAAGAGATCATTGTTCCCCTCTACTCATCAGTCATTAGACCCATTATAGAGTACAACGTCCCTTTTGGTATGTACCTCAGAAGACATCTACAACAACTGGAAAGGCCGCAGAAATACCTCACAAAGAGGATTACTGGCCTCAAACAGATGCCCTACGCAGACCGTCTCAAAAAGCTCCAGCTTTACTCCGTTGCATATCGCCTACTCAGAGGTGATCTCTGCCTAACATACAAAGCTATGTCAAACCCAGAGCTGTTGGACATGCTCCACTTAAAGAAATCCCAATCCCTCCGAGCTACATACTCTAGGGACTTAAACCTTGTCACCACAATAAACAGAACATGCCGGAGGGATAGATTCCTATCCCAGAGACTTCCCATACTCTGGAATAAACTACCTATCTATATCAGACAAAGCTCCTCATTAGCACTCTTCAAGAAAAATCTTGATGATTGGACGGGAAATAGGAAATTCACCCTGGGGATCACCTCTGTGCCTCTGCTTGACAGTGGCACAGGAAAATAATTTTCTTGGGTGGTAAATGCCAGGGTACCTTTTTGGCTGGGCTTGTATAGGCCCCAGGGCCAATAGCCTAGTACCTACCTATGAACCTATGAAAAGTTAAGAAAGTATTTAAAGTAATTGATAATGACAGAACTTCATGCAGATGTGGTGTTGGATATACTAGTTATTGCATTTTAAATGATTTGCAGGTTGAGATTTCCTTGAAACATTTAAATGGAGTATTTGGAATGTTTTGGAGCTTATAATCATTATATGAAGACATCGTAAAAGCTTTGTGGTAAAGAAGTGTGTCTGAATAACTGAAGGACAGTTATATATGAGCACCACTTGGGCTATCATTGCTGCATTACAAGTCTTGGTTACACAGTTCAGTTCTTACCTGTTATGCAGTCTCTGCATGATGTTCTTCATCTCACATTGCTGCAGTCCTTACAAATGGGTAGTCCGCTGTCCTCGGTCGGCCCGAATACCAAAGTATTAGGCTGACGTCGGTCATGGGCGCTCAAATCTGACCTCAGAGCGTCAGGGTATAAAGGCGCATGACCGACGTCATATCCCCAGTCTTTTTTGCCGCATGGTCCGATGCAGAAGCAGCGTTGCAAGTGCCGTTCGGCGTTCTGAAATTTTCGTATTCTGAGTTTCAGACCGAAACCAAGTTGGGCTAAGTACCCCGTTGGGGAATATTTTTGTTTTTTCTTGCCTCAGTTAATTCCGGATGTCAGAAAAAGTGAATAATTGTATTTCTTGTGGGAAACAGATACCGCATAGGGATTATCACTCTCTTTGCATTCCTCGTTTGGGACCGGACCACGACGTAGTCGGGTGTCGGTTTTGTGCTAGGTTTAATAAGCGCACTATAAAAAGAAGGTTAGATTGTGCTAGGTTAGTCTTTGGTAAGCGGTGTAATTATAATATGCCGTTGGATCCTCCGGCCCGCTTCACTGAAGCGCAAAGACAAATCCTTGAAACCTAGACAGGTTGATTCGTCCGTTTCGGTCCTGCAGAAACTACAGTGGAGCAGGTGGATCCGGCTGAAGTTTCTGTTGAGTCTCAGGGGGAAACTTTGATTTTGCAGGATGTGGCCTCACAGGAGTCAGGTCAAGCTGAAGGGGCCTCTCAGGTTACTGTTCTCCCTTCTATGCCTAAGGTGGTTAGGCCTTCTGCTACTATTTCTAAGGCTTCTTCTAAGGGCAGGTCTGTTTTGCCTTCCTCTGGTGTTCCTCCAGGTACTTCAGGGTCTGTGCCTAAAAGCACATGCTTAAAATGGCAGAAGATTTGATTACTTTAATTAGAGGTTCTATGCCCCCTCCTGATAAGAGGCCCAGGGTGGAGCCAGAGTTGGAAAGTTTGGATCAGGCCTCAGAGGACTCAGACTCTTCTGCTGAAGATATTCAAGATTTTCCCCCTTATTCGGATTCTGATGCAGAGGATTCCACTCCTTCTGCTTCTCCTTCAGAGGATTTTTCATTTTCAGAAACTCTGCATTCCATGAGGGAGCATTTTAAGTGGGAAGGACAGGATTTCTCTGATTCACGGAAGAGGCTTAGGGAATTCTTGTTTTTACCACAGCATAGACCCCTGGCTATACCTCCTGTTTTGGATGTTGTTCAAGATGTTTTCTCGGAGGCTTCCCTTAATCCAGATTCTTTGACTCCTGCGCCAGTTAAACCGGACAGGTATTACAGGGTGCCTGAGGCTCATAAATATCTGTATAAGAGTCCTAGGGCGGACCCAGAAACTATTAGTCAGGGGCCTAAGGGTGTTAGAGCTTCTGTTGTAAAGAATCCGGTTCCTCTAGATAAGGAAGCTAGAGCTTTGGATAGATGGGGTAAGAAGGTGTATACCTCTTCTAATTTAGCAATGAGGGCTTTAAATTGCCAGTTTCATATGTTGAAATATCAGAATTTCCTCCTTTCTCAGCTAAAATCTAAAGTGGATGCTTTGGCAGAGGGCATAGAGTGTAAAGAATTGCAGGATTTAGTACATGTCTCTGAACAGGTGGGTAAGCATTCTTTGCAGTGTGGTTTTGATGCTGTACAGGCCTCTTCTAGGGTGGCTGCCACTGGTTCAGTTCTTCGAGGCACGCCTGGCTTAAGGATCAGAATTTGTCCGAGCATGTTAAGACTAGAATTCTGGATGCCCCTTTACAGTCTGAAGTTTTGTTTGGTCCCCCTGTGGAGTCGGTTTTGAAGAAAATGGAAGACAAGGCTAAGTCCATGCAGACTGTTAAAGATTTTTTGCAGGTGCAACCTCCAAAGTTTAGTAGAAATTGGCCTACTAAGGGATGGACCTACCCTTCTTCTGATTCTCAGTCTAGGGGTAGATCTAGACGTGGCAGGGGCAGAGCTCACAGTACATTCAGGCCTAGAACTTGGAGTTCACCTGCACAATCTGCAGGTGAGGGCAGGAGCCAGTCCTTTCGTAAACAGGCCCAATGACCTGCATTTTCAGCTGCCAGATTCTTCTTCCCTGGAAGCTCCTTTGGGAGGAAAGTTAGCACTCTTCAAGCAAAACTGGCTTTTAGTCATTCAGGACAAATGGGTATTGGACATTATAAACCGAGGCTACAAGTTCTATTTCCATACATTGCCTCCTTTCAAAGGCATGCCAGACGTTCCTCCTCGGCAAAGGATAGAGGCTCACAAGCAGATTTCTTTACTTCTTCAAATGGGAGCTATACAGCCAGTTCCTCTGTCAGAAGTGGGACTAGGATTTTATTCTCGCCTGTTTCTAGTACCAAAGAAAGGGAACACGTGGAGACCAATTTTGGATTTATCTATCCTCAACACTTACCTGGACATTCCAAAGTTCAAAATGCTAACGTTACAACAGCTTTTACCTCTGTTGGGAAAAGATCACTGAATGGTAACTCTGAATCTCAAAGAGGCTTATCTTCATGTTCCTATCAGGCCCAGTTGCAGGAGGTACCTGCGTTTTCGGGCTGGAAATTTACATTATCAGTTCTCTGCATTGCCCTTTGGCTTATCTACTGCGCCCAGAGTGTTCACAAAGGTTCTGGCTCCAGTGATAGCCTTTTTCAGGTTAAGAGGAATACAGATTTATCCTTATTTGGACGATTGCCTGATTATTGCACAACACAAAGACGAACTTCTGCGTCATCTACAGTATGTGATGGTAGTGTTAAGATGCCTAGGGTATTCTGTGAACGAAACAAAGTCCAGTCTAGTATCCTCTCAGGACATGTGCTTTCTGGGTGTGAGACTGAATACAGCTTCCCAGATGGCCTTTTTGACCCCGGACAAACAAAGAAGCCTTTCTCTTTATTTCCATCAAATGTCTCTACAGTCCAGGCTGACTGCAAGGACAGTCCTTCAAGCCTTGGGGTTCATGGCATCTTGTATTCTGGTGCTTCCCAATGCCAAACTGCATATGAGGAAGCTTCAATGGTATCTCAAAAATGTATGGACACAACACTGCCAAGATCTAGACACTGTCATTCAGATAATACCTTGCATTCAGAAAGAATTTTTGTGGTGGGCTCAGGAATGTCACCTAAACAAGGGACTCTCTGTGACCCGACCAGAGGCGAGTCAGATTCTAACGACAGATGCCTCAGACAAGGCTTGGGGAGCACACCTCAATGGAAAATGGGTGCAAGACACGTGGCCTGTCAGACTTCAACATTTGCATATCAACTTGAAGGAGATGTTAGCAGTCCAATTTGCATTGATGGCTTTCAAGGATTTACTTCACCCAGGACAGGTGTTGATTCAAACAGACAACACTACTGTCATGTGGTACATCAACAAGCAAGGGGAACCCATTCTTACCCTCTTTGCAGGCAAGCGATGATTTTGTGGGAGACTGCTCTCAGTTTACACCTCAATCTTCAGGCAAGGTTTCTACCAGGAGCACAGAACTCCTTAGCAGATGTGTTGAGCAGACAAATTGTGGATCCTCACGAGTGGAAACTGGATCCTCATGTGTTTCAAAAGTTGACAGTGTTATGGGGACTCCAGACATAGATCTGTTCGCTTCTCCACTAAATTACCAGTTGCCAAAGTTTTGCACAAAAATGTTTCATCCCACAGCTTGGAAGGTGGATGCTCTATCATTCAGTTGGAGCAATCTTCATGTCTATGCCTTTCCACCTCTGCCTCTCATTCCCAAGGTACTCCTGAAGGCCAGAATAGACAAGCCATCCATGATTCTGATAGCGCCGGATTGGCCTCGACAGTACTGGTACCCACTACTGAGGAGTTTGGTACGGGAGCCTCCATGGCCTCTGCCTTTGATTCCGCATCTTTTGTCTCAGGAGGGCAATCACTTCCTCAATGTCAAGATTCAGTCTCTGCATCTCACAGCCTGGCATATTCTGTTTTAGGCCCTGGAGGGTCTCAGCTTCCACAACAAGTTTTGATTGTTATTTTGGAGGCCAGAAGGCCTAGTACAAGGAAAGTTTACGCTGATAAATGGAGGAGATTTTTTCTTTGGAGCAAAGCGAAGGACTTTGATGTTTCCAAGCCTGATTTAAGTGTTTCTCTTCAATATCTTACTGAGTTATTGGACAAGGGTTTGTCTTTCTCCTCGATAAAGGTTCATGCTGCAGCCATTTCTGCTCACTATGACTGTGACCCTCCTTTATTTTCCCATCCTTTGTTTAAGCAATTTCTTAGAGGGCAAAGAACATAAGACCCCCACGAGAGCTCCTACTCCTGCTTGGGATCTCAATTTTGTGTTGGAAAAGCTTACTCTACAACCTTTTGAGCCTGCAGCTACTGCCAAGTTAAAGTATTTATCATGGAAGACTGCTTTTTTGTTGGCCATTACCTCTGCAAGAAGGGTTTCTGAATTACAGGCCCTTATGGCAGTGGAACCTTTCCTGATTTTTAATAAGGATAGGGTATCTTTATGCACTAATCCTTCCTTTATGCCTAAAGTGGTTTCTAGTGTGGCCTTGAACCAAACTATTCATTTGCCTACTTTTTATGCAAACCCCCAAAATAAAGGGGAGAAGATTTTGCATACTTTGGATATTCACAGGCAGTTACGTTATTATTTGAGCAGAACCAAGGGGTTCAGGCAGTCTCAGCAGTTGTTTGTTTCTTTTGCTTTAGGTTCTCAGGGAAAACCTGTTTCAATACAAACTATTTCTAAATGGATTGGGTTTTGTATTTCTTTCTGTTATTCCCATCATGGTAAGGAGATTCCGGCTGGAATCAGACCTCATTCCACTAGAGCTACTGCCACTTCTACTGCCTTTCTAAGGGGTAGCTACAAAGATATTTTGGAAGCAGCCACTTGGAGTTCAGTACATACTTTTTCCAAGCATTACCACCTTCCTCTTTATTCTAAGTCTAGGGCTGGATTTGCCACTGCAATATTACAGGGCATTTTAGCAGCCCCTAATGCTTTATGATTTTGCCATCCTCCCTTTACCTCTGCTTTGGGATTCTACCCATTTGTAAGGACTGCAGCAATGTGAGATGAAGAACATAGTACAGTTTTGTACCTACCATAAATGTAGATGTTCGAAGATCCACATTGCTGCAGTCCAATTTACCCTCCCTCCTTCCCCTCTGTAGTTTAGCATGGTTATATGGTTTGGGTGATGGTTGTTGTTGGGCATGTTTTTGGGAGGTATCCTGTTTTTGGGCTGTGGCCTTTCTTTTTAGGGCCTTCTGACATCTGGGGCAAGAAAAGACTGAGGATATGACGTCGGTCATGCGCCTTTATACCCTGACGCTCTGAGGTCAGATTTGAGCGCCCATGACCGACGTCAGCCTAATACTTTGGTATTCGGGCCGACCGAGGACAGCGGACTACCCATTTGTAAGGACTGCAGCAATGTGGATCTTCGAACATCTACATTTATGGTAGGTACAAAACTGTACTTTTTCCCTTTTTCCATGTGGGTGGTACCATTTAGTCTCGTATCCTAAAAGCATGTTGTAGTTGAATTTGTGATCTTGTATATTGTAATGTCCAAATGCGAAAAGCAACAAGAGGCAACCACCAAACTTGCAATAATCCAGTCTCGTAGTTTAAAAATGTAAAAAGTCTTTATTTAACGTGCACTAGGTAAGCACTTTCACTGCCAGCTTCATCAGACCGTAAAACTTTTCAAATACACAAACAATTGCTTAAATAGCAATCATGTGATGTTAAACCAACCATCCTATTAACTTTTAAAAATGCAGAGTTCTGTTTATATATTATTCTTAATTTCTAAGTTTCTACGACACTCACTAACTCTATATAAAAAAAAAAAATAATAAATGCAACCATCCTATTTATTTATTCACCATAAAAATAATCCATTGCTAAACTATAAGCCAGTTTTAATGCATCTTATTTAAAGATTTAAAGATACCGGACAGGTATTACAGGGTGCCTGAGGCTCATAAATATCTGTATAAGAGTCCTAGGGCGGACCCAGAAACTATTAGTCAGGGGCCTAAGGGTGTTAGAGCTTCTGTTGTAAAGAATCCGGTTCCTCTAGATAAGGAAGCTAGAGCTTTGGATAGATGGGGTAAGAAGGTGTATACCTCTTCTAATTTAGCAATGAGGGCTTTAAATTGCCAGTTTCATATGTTGAAATATCAGAATTTCCTCCTTTCTCAGCTAAAATCTAAAGTGGATGCTTTGGCAGAGGGCATAGAGTGTAAAGAATTGCAGGATTTAGTGCATGTCTCTTTACAGGTGGGTAAGCATTCTTTGCAGTGTGGTTTTGATGCTGTACAGGCCTCTTCTAGGGTGGCTGCCACTGGTTCAGTTCTTCGTAGGCACGCCTGGCTTAAGGATCAGAATTTGTCCGAGCATGTTAAGACTAGAATTCTGGATGCCCTTTTACAGTCTGAAGTTTTGTTTGGTCCCCCTGTGGAGTCGGTTTTGAAGAAAATGGAAGACAAGGCTAAGTCCATGCAGACTGTTAAAGATTTTTTGCAGGTGCAACCTCCAAAGTTTAGTAGAAATTGGCCTACTAAGGGATGGACCTACCCTTCTTCTGATTCTCAGTCTAGGGGTAGATCTAGACGTGGCAGGGGCAGAGCTCACAGTACATTCAGGCCTAGAACTTGGAGTTCACCTGCACAATCTGCAGGTGAGGGCAGAGATGCATGTTTTGTAGCGGATGCTTGATCTAAATAGTTCCATTGCCCATTCTGTGAAGTTAGTAATTCCACTAAAAATCTATATAAGCATGGATCGAGATGTTATGAACTTTATTAATGTACATAATATAATCTATGCACTACTATAACATTAAAAAGTGCGATGAAAATAAAAATAGTGGAGTTTTTTATCATATTATCATATCATGGGACTAAATGTATGAAATATGACAACAGCACTGTGTGATGTCACTCCGACTTGGCGTCAGTGTACATCAAATAATACATTATGGTTCTTATAAATGCGAGGGATATATATATATATATATATATATATATATATATATATATATATATAAGAAAACATATACGGGTTGCTGTGGTCTACAGATATATATATATATATATATATATATATATATATATATTAATATGTTTAATATAGCCACAGTACAATTGCAGCTATAAATAATGTGACTCGGGCATAAGAATTTATGCTGTAGTTCATGGAAATATAGAGAGTATATAAAGCCTTACATATATAATGCCTTGATCCTTATAGATTTACTAAGTATAACCAAAACATTACTGACCTTTATGTAGTATGACTTAGGCAGGGAAACTTGTGCCATGTCATATAAAAATATATAAGAACATAACTTCATCACAGTAGAGCATTGTATCCGACCTATCACCATGATGTATCAAAAATATACAATATAGTTCATGAAGATGTTCAGCTTACGCTAAGATAAATCAGATTAATAGGGAATTTATTACTTTAGAGTATCAGCTGATTGTAGTACCATGCATGTGGTTTATTTAGCAATATGTCAAATATGTTCCTCGTTCTATATAGGTAAAACCGATAGGGCATTCCGAAATAGAATGAGGGAACATTTATATGCCATTAGGGTAAAATATGAAAACAATGCCCTAGCTAATCATGTACAGTTTAATGGCAGTGAGCATGTTTTTAGATTAATGGTTATAGATGTATATCAACCTATAATCAGGAAAGGTAAAGTGAGGAATGCCACAGAGAACAAAGAAGTCAACTGAATTATTAGAATGAGAGAAGATAAAGGCAAAGGCCTCAATGATAGGGCCTCTATTAAACCTATTTTAAGGACTAGACAGGTCAGCATTAAGTAAGATGAAGGCCTTTGCCATATACATATTTGCTATCTCATTAACATGTCCTGTATATCTTAAAACTTAGATTTATTCCCTGCTAATTTGATTTATTTGCTTCACCACTGTTCAAACTGTTTGTTTTATGGTTACTCAGCTTTTTGATGTGTTAGATACTGAGTTATATGCAAGCTTGATATGAAGCACATTACTGGTGCATGCTTGTAGTTTATAGTAACTTGCATAAGCTGAACATCTTCATGAACTATATTGTATATAGGTGCATAGGTTCATAGGTAGGTACTAGGCTATCGGCCCTAGGGCCCATACAAGCCTAGCCAAAAAATGTACCCTGGCTTTCGCCACCCAAGAAAATTATTTTCCTGTGCCCCTGTCGAGCAGAGCCACAGAAGTGATCCCCGGGGTGAATTTCCCATTTCCCATCCAATCATCAAGATTTTTCTTGAAGAGTGCTAATGAGGAGCTCTGTTTGACATAGATAGGTAGTCTGTTCCAGAGTATGGGAAGTCTCTGGGACAGGAATCTATCCCTCCAGCATGTTCTGTTTATTGTGGTGACAAGGTTAAGGTCCCTAGAGCGTGTAGCTCGGAGGGATTGGGATTTCTTTAAGTGGAGCATGTCCAACAGCTCTGGGTTTGACATAGCTTTGTATGTTAGGCAGAGATCATCCCCGAGTAGGCGATATGCAATGGAGTAAAGCTGTAGCTTTTTGAGACGGTCTGCATAGGGCATCTGTTTGAGGCCAGTAATCGTCTTTGTGAGGTATTTCTGTGGTCTTTCCAGTTGTTGTAGATGTCTTGTGAGGTACATACCAAAAGGGGCATTGTACTCTATAATGGGTCTAATGAGTGATGAGTAGAGGGGAACAATGACCTCTTTTTTTCTGGATGAGAATCCTTTTGTGATGAGATGAGCCACGTAGAAGGATTTCCTGACCACTGTGGCGATGTGATTATCAAAGGAGAGACTACTGTCCACCTGTGTCCCAAGGTCTCTTATCACATTTTCAGCATTAAGTAGACTACCAGCTATGTGGTAGTTCATGGGTACAGAGTTTTTACCAAAGGGATGACAATACACTTTTTGGCATTGAGCTTCAGGCCATGGCTTTGACACCAGGTATCTGTCTCAGTGAGGCCCTTTTGTAGTTTGTCCACATCGTTAGGAGTTTCGATTATGGCTCCTAGTTTGCAGTCATCTGCAAACTTTGTTAGCCACAGACCTTCTGTGTTGGCCTGCACTTCAGAGAAGTAGATACCAAACAGGAGAGGACCCAGGACTGAACCCTGTGGTACTCCGCTTGTCACTGGTCTGATGTCGGATTTGGAATCCGCTACTTTCACAGTGTGGGTTCTGTCCGTGAGCCAGTTGGCAACCCATCTTGTGACAATAGGGATTTATACCTAGTTTAGTGAGCTTATCTATAATTCCAGAGTGGGGGATGGTGTTGAAAGCCTTGGCGAGATCTAGATAAGCTGTGTCAACCATTTTACCCTCATCTATGGCTTTGGTGACTGCTTCAAAGAAGTCAATCAGGTTTAGGAGACATGATCTGCCTTTTACAAATCCAAACTGAGTAGGGTCCAGAGTTTGGAGATTACAAATGTCTTTGTTTATGAGTTCCATGATGATACATTCCATGGCCTTGCAGACCAGGCTCGTCAGGCTAATGGGGCGGTAGTTCCCAGGGTCCGTCGTGGCTCCCCCTTTGTGGAGTGGGATAACTGTCGCGGTGCACCATTCAGTGGGTACAAAGCCTGAGGTGAGGCTATGATCGAACATGGTGCTTAGGTAGGGTGCCAGTTCATTCTGTAGTTCATGTAGAACGCAGCCTGGGATATTGTCTGGTCCCATGGATGCTGTGTTCTTGGCTTTGGAGAATGTATTTTTTTACCTGTGCAGTCGTGATTATAGGAACTTTGCATTCTTCCGGTATAGAGATGGGTCCTCTAGGGGGTGAGAGGGGGGTAAAGTTAGCACTGAACCTATCTGCTATGATGTTGGCGATATCAGTTGGTTCTGTATATTTAGTGCCATTATGCTGTAACTCAGAGCAGATCTGAGTGTTCCCATTTAGATTCTTGACATAGCTATAGAATGCTTTGTGGTTGTCTTTAGAGTCAGTGGCAATTTTGTTTTCGTAACTAGCTTTGGAGGATTTTATGAGGGATCTCATCTTCTTACTGAGGTTGACCAGGGAGTTCCTCCAGTCATGGGATTTTACTCTTTTTTGCAACAGTTTCTTTCTTCTGTTGTAGAGTTTGTTTATGGCAGAGGACCACCAGATTGGCTTCCTTTTTTTGGAGGATAACATCTTGGTTCTATTATGGATAGCATGATCCATGCACTCGTGTAAGTGCTTATAAAGTGCATTTGTTTAGGATTCGGCAGTCATACCTCTATTGTCCGTCTGCATGGGTGTCATGAAGTTTGCCACTTCTGTCTTAAGTGTGAAGTTGGCTTTTGAGAAGTTTTTTACGATGGTTTCCCTAATTGGGGCTGGGGGTGGGATGTGGATGTCTAGGCTGATAAGCTTGTAGTCGGATCTGACCAATGAGGAATTGACCTCTGGTGTGGAACACCGGTTTCCCATGTTGGTAATGACCAGGTCTAGGATATTGCTGCCCCTGGTGGGGGTGTGAATAAGTTGATCCAAGGCGTTGGAATTTATGAATTCTAGAAAACGTTGAGCAAAAGAGTTGGTACATGAGTAGTTTTCCCAGTTAATGGTGGGGTAGTTGAAATCGCCCATTATTAGGCTGTTGGGTTGTACCCTAATACTTTCCAGTGTATCAAGAAATGAGGAGTGTGAATCCTGGGACATGGTGGGGGGTCTGTAGCAAGCTACAATTTGGATTGCGGTCTTGCCCAGAGTTAGTTGCACTTGGATAATCTCGGATGCATTATGCTGTGCAACTAGCCTGGAGGTGTGGATATCCTTAATGAATATGGACACGCCTCCGCCTTTAGTGCTTCTTTCTGGGTTAGGTGGCCGAAAGGTGTGGTATGAATTAAAGCCTGGTAATGCAGGGGTGCTCTCTGGAGCTTTGAACCAGGTCTCTGTCACTGCACAGATATCAATGTTCTCCATTTTAAGGAGTGCCTCGAGTGAGTGCATTTTGAGGTTTAGACTTCTAGCATTGAGTAGCATTACCCTCAGATTTTGCTTGCTTGTACCTGTTACGGTGGTGAATTTGTCATTTGAACCTTGCCTAACAAAGGCACTATAGGGGTGGCAAGAGACTTAGCCAGTATCCGGAATCCTAAGGGCGACAGGTGCAGGCCATCTCTGGCAAAGCATCGTGGACTGTCGATCATGTCGTCCCAGGCAGACAAATACTGGATCCCCTTAGAATGACACCAGAAGCTTAGCCAATTGTTGAAGTCAATCATTTTGTCCTTGTACTGTGGTATCATTCTGGGTGATGGCAGGATGCTACTCAGGGTTAGGGTCATACCTGCCTGGGATACAAGATCGGAGAGCTCCTCCATGTCTCTTTTCATGTAGTCCAGGGAGGTACGTCTCAGGTCATTTACACCAACATGGACAATGACAGTGTCATATTTGTACTTATTGTGGAGTGACCTAAGTGCATGCGTTATGTGGCGGATCCTGGCACCTGACAGGCAGCTGACAGTAACTTTCTCCTTGTTTAGTCTAGTGAGTGGAACATCAGTGTGCCTGACTATTTTTTGATACATCTTGGTGATAGGTCGATACAATGCTCTACTGTGATGAAGTTATGTTCTTATATCCTTATATATTTTTTATATTTTTATATGACATGGCACAAGTTTTCCTGCCTAAGTCATACTACATAAAGTTCAGTAATGTTTTGGTTGTACTTAGTAAATCTATAAGGTTCAAGGCATTATATATGTAAGGCTTTATATACTCTCTATAACTACAGCATAAATTCTTATGCCCGAGTCACATTATTTATAGCTGCAATTGTACTGAGGCTATATTAAACATATTAATAAGAATATATATATATATATATATATATATATATATATATATGTGTGGACCACAGCAACCCGTATATGTTTTCTTATATGTGTATATATATATATATATATATATATATATATATATATATATATATATATATATCCCTCGCATTTATAAGAACCATAATGTATTATTTGATGTACACTGACGCCAAGTCGGAGTGACATCACACAGTGCTGTTGTCATATTTCATACATTTAGTCCCATGATATGATATAAAACTCCACTATTTTTATTTTTATTTTCATCGTACTTTTTAATGTTATAGTAGTGCATAGATTATATTATGTAAATTAATAAAGTTCATAACATCTCCATCCATGATTATATAGACTTTTGGCGGAATTACTAACTTCACAGAATGGACAATGGAACTTATTTAGATCAAGTATCCGCTACAAAATATGCATCTCTGCCATAGAATAAACTCTTTAAATAAGATGCATTAAAACTGGCTTATAGTTCAGCAATTGATTATTTGTATGGTGAATAAATAAATAGGCTGGTTGTATTATTATTATTTTTTTATATATAGAGTTAGTGAGTGTCTTAGAAACTTAGAAATTTAGAATAATATATAAACAGAACTCTGTATTTTTAAAAGTTAATAGGATGATTGGTTTAACGTCACATGACTGCTATTTAAACAATTGTTTGTGTATTTGAAAAGTTTTACGGTCTGATGAAGCTGGCAGTGAAAGCGCTTACCTAGTGCACGTTAAATAAAGACTTTTTACATTTTTAAACTACGAGACTGGATTATTTTAAGTTCGGTGGTTGCCTCTTGTTGCTTTTCACATTTGGACATTACATAAACTTTTTTCAGACTAGGAGAGAGGCATTTGCTTTGGTGGGTGTATTCATCTTTGTCATTATCTTTTATATTGTGTTTAGGGTCACAGTTTAAAATATTGAAAGCACATTTGACTAAAATGTTTTTGGGTGATGAAAAACACTGAAAGCACAAAATATCAAAAGTGCATTTGGCAGACTACTGCTATGACTGAATGCTCATCGTTGTAAGTGCTTGTAAGTAGGAGATACAGCAAAATGAATGAAAAGGTTATAGTGGTTGGTGTGTATGCATGAGGGTTATGTAAGGGGAAAGATTTACTGGTTTTCATGTTTGATGCTGTGTGTTTTCTGTGTCCTTTTGTCCTGTGTAGTTAAATAAATAAGTTGTGTGTGTGTGTGTGTGTGTGTGTGTGTGTGTGTGTGTGTGTTTTGAGGTGGCACGCACAAAACTTATATAGTTGTACTTCATGAAAATCTGAGGGAAAGGGCTAAAATATTGAATGCAGCAAATCGTTCCACTGTTTGTTGGCTATGAAGAGTTTGCACCCAGTAATTCATTAGATTTCTACAAATAATGGCACTTAAAACCAGAGTAAATCAATGCCACAGTCACTTTGTCCCCTGGCAACCAGCTGTTACCATGTTAGACAAAGCAGGCTTTGCTGGGAGACTGACGCATTTCATGTTGCTCTTAAAATTTTTAAATGTATGATAAAATGAAGGAGGAGTTACTGTGTTTTATGGTTGGATGTGTTGAAGAGCAATTCATATTTTTCTGAAATATGAAAGAAAAATAGGTTTCTGGGCTATGCTAGAAAAAAAATTAACTAATGAATGTAAAGGCCTAGTTTTCAAATTCAGTGAGTGTGTGCTTAATTATGAATTACATAAATTCTACAGTGAATTCAGAGATAAAATGATTTTATATGTATTGTGGAGGATTTAAATTGAAATGCATTTCTGCTGTATGTAGCCCTAGACTGAAAAAATAAAACATGCAGAAAGAAATACTTTTGTTAAAGTGAATTTATGTTGACAAGTGTTATATAAATCTCCACTAATTTTGTGAAAAATGCTGGTGTAAAGTTGTTTCTTTTTGTTGTGAATCTTAAAAAGAGCTACCTACTGTTTTGGCAAGTGCCATGGGGATCTTTAATACCCAGACTTCTACTAGCCCAATCAGATGGGACAGTTATTTAACAACTCGTCCAAAGGATGGCACTTTGGTTCATAAGTATGCATGTAGTAAGTATGCATTCCAAGAGAACAATTAAGAAGTCCAGCCCAAAATCCCAACTCCTAGTTATCCCAAAACAGTCTGGTTAAGTGACTTTTTCAAGGTCACACATTATGCAAGTAAGGGTGGAAAGATTCAAACCTTGTAACCTTGATGCGGGAAGGAGCCTCACTAACAAGGAAGAGCAACACTAACTGCCAGATTGTATGCTCTCTTGTGTACTGCACTGTAGTATCAATATTAGAACATGAATCCAAGCACACCATGTTAATAATCATCATGTCCTTTCAGCTGGTGCTGTTAAGAGTCACCACAGCAGATCATAGGTCCACAGAATGAGTGCATTAGAGTTTTTTATGGTGTCAAGTTGCCAGCCTGGCACCCAAACATCTTCAGAATGTACACACATGCATACACTCACACCTAGGGCCAAATTAAATGTCCAATCCACCTGCAGCATGTCTTAGAAATGTCTGAGGAAACCAAAGCACCCAGAGGAAACTCAGGTGAACACAAGAAGGACATGCAGACTCCACACAGGAGGCACCCCAGCTGAGAATCGAACCAGAGAACCTCTTGCTGTGAGGCAACAGTACTAACTGCTGCACCACTGTACTTGCCCATATGATGTTAAGAATAGTGAAATGTACAGATGTGGATAACTGCTTAAATGACACCTATGAGTATTGTTGAATGTTAATACCTGTAGAGCATTAACCTGCTGCCAGGTGATGCATTGCACACAGCAGCTTGGGTAATAGTGTATGTGTGGATGCATGCATACTTCCCTGAGGTAGGCAGCAGTTGTGGAGTTTGAGGTAGCTGCCGTAGGGATTAGGAGCTTCAGGAGAGGACAACATCCAGTGGATCCTGCAGACTGGCCCACTCCATCCCACCCATCATTAATCTCTGTTCGTGGAACAAATGGGCTGATGAGGCTTTTGAGCCAAGAAGCAAACTGGCTATAGGACTGTCACCCACGCTCACGTGTGCCTGGCCATCGCCCACACTCACATGTGCCTGGCCGTTGTCCACACTTACATGTGCCTGGCCGTCGCCCACGCTCACGTGTGCCTGGCCGTCACCCACGCTCACATGTGCCTAGCCATCACCCACGCTCACGTGTGCCTGGCCATCACCCACGCTCACATGTGCCTGGCCGTTGCCCACTCTCACGTGTGCCTGGCCGTTGCCCACTCTCACGTGTGCCTGGCCGTCGCCCACTCTCACGTGTGCCTGGCCGTCGCCCACGCTCACGTGTGCCTGGCCGTCGCCCACGCTCACGTGTGCCTGGCTGTCACTCTAAGGAAGAATTAAGTGGGTCAATGTGGTAAGGGAAAAGGAGCGGTTAAGCAAGACTCATGGGACAGAGCTCATGGTCATCCTACCTTAATGCCCAGGAAGAGCTTGGTTCCAAGTTCTGTGGTCCCTAATGGCACGAGAGACACTTCTATTCCTATGTTCATATGTTAGATGGCAGGGGACTCCACCTCAGGACCTGACTTCTGGTGTAGACCGTAAGTAACTAAACACAACCTTATGAAGAAAACAACAGTCAGGTAAGAAAAGTTCGGGAGTACATTTTATCACAAAAATCCTGGTGCCTTGGCATTTTGTTTTCATGGGAGTATTAATCAGAAGCATATGCACATGAATATGTAGACGACAGGTACATTTAAAACAAACAACCAGTAGAAATGCAGTCACTAATTAAAAAAATTAAAATTAAGACTGCAAAGAGGTAGCCCCAGGCTAACCAGCTGAAGAAAAATGAATAAATTCCTTTTATTAAGTTATAGTAAAGGTTTCCAGTCAAAATCATCATTCAAACCATTATTCAAATAGGCTTTATATTTAAAGATTAGTTTTAGTACTGCTTTTGATGTATTACACTGCCTGTAGGTGGATTGGACACACTAAATTGGCCCTAGGTGTGAGTGTGTGTGCCTTCTGTGGAAGGTTGTGCGCCGGGCTGGCAACTCAACTCCGTAAAACTTCACTGCCAATCATGAGCAGACAGGTGATCCGCTGTGGCGACCCCTAACTGGGAAAAGTCGAAAGAAGAAGACAGTGCCTGTATGCATAGCCAGAATACCTAAGACATTGATCAAAGTATCTTGTGATCTGCCCTGATGGTAGGGTACACAGTGGATGGCTACAGTATTAGATCTTGATTCCTGACATTTGCCCAGTGTTTCATTATATGTATTTTAAAGACCTCTTTGTTTGCCCTATGTACCATTTTGTGTGTGAACAGTTGTATCTTTTAATGTACAATGCAGTTGTTTGTATGCAACTAAATGTTTTATTTGAATGTAAATGCTTTAATACATCTACTGTGTATTACTGGTAAGATTATCAATAGAAACATTTCTTTTGATAATCGTGATTGCATTTTATTAGTTTGCTGTGATGTTTGCTGCACTTTAAATAACAAAAACTGTAGTGTTCTACTGCTGCTTGGAGCACTTATTGCATTCTGTCAGATAGTCAGGGCTATTGTATCTACATTGTGTGGTGGTCTTGCATCTTAGCTCCAAAGCAGCCATTTTACATTAAGAAGGTTTTTTTCTGCATCCTTGTGGCAGAAGTGTACTGATCTAAACCTATCTGAGTTGGAAATTGCTAGTGGAAGTTTTATTGTGTGTTTTCTTGTTTGGTAGGTAGCTTAAAACCTGTTCCTTTTTGCCTTGCATTTGCGTG
Source organism: Protopterus annectens (assembly GCF_019279795.1). Lineage (NCBI taxonomy): Eukaryota > Metazoa > Chordata > Ceratodontiformes > Protopteridae > Protopterus > Protopterus annectens. The sequence continues at coordinate 144,840,523 of NC_056750.1, forward strand.
AAGCTGCTCTTCACACAGTGGCGATTAGCAGTGCCCTGCATAGACGCAAACACCTTGGAAGGTAAAATCTCCCTAGAATATCACTCGCTGAAACCATACTCAGCCCCCTCCTGCTCTAGGAGCAACTAATTTGCATGCTGAGCAGCATCACTTTGTTGCTTAACCTTAGATTACACAAAGTATAGTTCCCACTCAAAGTCTCTGTGCTTACCAGCACAGTCCATTCCTTTCCCTGATAAAACTCATACTAAGAACGTGATATTATGGATGGACAGTTTCCTACCATCTCTGTAGTCAGCCTGATGGACTTGGGCATTCTGAGGCAATGTAGAGATTCTCATGTATACTGACAACCACTTAATCATGAAACAAACAAATACTATATGTGAGAGATAGTTATACTGTGAAAATGGAGGCAAGGCTCTCACATACAGACAAATCAAACAAATCAAATGCTAAACAGGTTGTCAGCATACACACACACACACACACACACACACACACACACACACACACACACACACACACACACACATATCATTTCCCACATTAAGGATTTGACACACAACCCCACATATGCAGAGGTACTCACTAGTAACTTACCAGATCTTAGAGGCTTCTCAAATGCTGTCTTCAGAAACCACATGTACACACAACAAACAAACGACAAACACAACACACAATAATACACACACCAGTTTCTCAACAAACAAGCCCATAAGGTGAAACACCACCAAACCTAACATACTGGTCATAGGAAACTCATAGGAAACTCCATACTGAGACACACAGATGTCCCCCTCACCTGGCTGGATAAGGAGAAGTTGTGGTTAGCTGTCTGTCAGGTGCCAGGATCCATCAGATCACACAAGCACTGTAGTCACTTAGCCACATGTGGGTGTGAATGAGCGGAGATGTACCTCCCTGGACTATATGAAAAGAGACATGATTGAGCTCCCATATTTTGTGTCAAAGGCAGGTATGAGCCCAGTCATAAGCAGTATTCTACCTTCAACAAGGATGATGCTACAAAACAAACAAAAAATTATTGCCTTTAATAGCTGCCTTAACTTTTGGTGTCAGTCTAAGGGGATCCAGTATTTGTCAGTCTGGGAGGACATGATCAACATGCCACACTGTTTTTCCAGAGATGGTCTACACTCTGCACCTGTCTTCTCTAGGCTTTCAGATACTGGCAAAGGCTTTAGCCACCCCCTATAGTACCTTTTTTAAGGCATTGTCAAAGTAATCAACCTCCTAACATAACACAATCTTCTATTGATAAGCTCAAGGTACTGCTACACAATTCTAGGAGTCTAAACAAGAAACTGCACTCCCTAGAAGCACTCCTCACCTTGAAAAATGCTGACATCTGAGCAGTTACTAAGACATGGTTTAAAGCCACGGAAAGCACCATGGCTGTCTAAGACTAAAATGCCTTCCATACATACAGACCACCAACTGAGCAAGAAAGAACCAAAGAGAAGGTGTATTCATCTTCATAAGGGATAAGTACACTTCAAGACTAGTCAAACAGTACGACTCTTTCAAGCTACTCCATGTCCAACTATAACCATAGGCAAAATCCCCTACCACGTTGCTAGCTATGCGTACCTCACCACGAACCAGGAAAAACATAATGCGTACCTGGACTTAAAGGAGTCATTCACCATGCAGCCAGTATCTTACTCATGGGTAATTTTAACTTTCCTAGCATTTTGTGGGGAACATACACGACTATCAACATGCAGGCTCAGAGGTTTTTGGAGTTTTTTATTACATATATTGTAGAACAGCTACTCAGCACACCAACTAGAGGCTCAAATATCCTGGATATAGTACTCACTAACATGGAGGGAGCCTAACCCCCCCCCCCCCAGTGCAATGCCTTCTTTGGTAAGATTGGACCACAAAACAGTCTCCTATTAAGCAATGACGTAAGAAATGTAAGAGCTCCACTGAACCCAGAAAGCACAGACTCCTATGCAGAGGTCACACCAATGCCCTGTATAGCCATTTAAGCAGCTGTGAAGAATCGGCAGTACCAGACTGGATTAAACCCAGGTCTTGTCAGAAAAATAAACCACCATGGTGGACCTCTGGTTTAAACAGGCTGTACAACTTAAGAAACAAACAAATGTCCAGAAAAAGCAGGAACAGGCTCAACAGAGGAAGAAATCACTCACTCATCTAAGCAAACAAATCAGAGAGCTAGTCAAGTCCTCAAAAGGAAGTTATGAATCAAAAATAGCCTCCCTAGCCAAGGAAAAACACTAAACATTTTTTAACCACATCTGAAATCTTAAGAGGGAATAAGCTATGCCCACACCTGGTTGTGGATGGCACCACTTATACTCAGTCAGAATAAATATCCAACCTGCTAGCTGATGGATTTGGATCAAACTTCATCTCCTCCCCATTCCCACCGGTCGTCCCCCAAAGTATACCTGCCACCATTCCTGAACTTAGTATCTCAGAGAGCAGTGTCATTTCTGCACTCTGTAAGGCTAAAAACAAGGCATCAATGGGCCCTGACACCATCACAGTTTCCCTTTAAGTAACTTAAAACATGGTCTAGCAGACCCACTTGGATCCCTATTTAACCACAGCTTCCAGACAGGCTGTTTTTCAGCTGAGTGGAGGACATCAACAGTTCTTCCTATGCACAAGGGGGGGACTATCAACTGACCCAGGGAATTATAGACACATAAGCCTGTTTGGCCTCATTTGTAAGGCCATGGAAAGAATCATCGTGGACCTTATCAACAAGGATATAGGTAATCTCCAGACTCTGGACCCAACCTAGTTAGGATTTGTTAAAGGTAGATCATGTCTGTTAAATCTGGTTGACATCTTTGAGAGGGTTACCAAGGCCATGGATGATGGAATGACTGGATACTGCCTACCTTGACCTGGCCAAGGCATTTGATACAATTCCCCACTCAGGTGTTGTAGAGAAACACTCTCAACTGGGCATAAACCCTATATCAGCAGGTGGGTAGCCAGATGGCTCACTGACAGGACAAATACTGTCAAAGTGGGTGAATTAATCTCTAGTAAGAGGTCAGATACCAGCGGCGTACCACGGTGTTCTGTACTAGGCCCTCTCCTGTTTAGTATTTATTTTTCAGAAGTCAAGGCAAATGTAGATGGCCTTTGACTGACCAAGTTTGCAGATGACTGCAAATTGGGGGCAATCTTTGAATCTCTGAGCAATACTGATATACAGCAGAAAGGATTAACGTAGAATGATGATTGATCCAGTGGTTTGTGATCTGGGTACTCAGGTTGATAGTAACCACCATGTGTCCACAATGATAAGAAAGACCTTCTATGTGACTAATATAACTAATGGCATGGCATTCAGATTAAAGAACGTTGCAATTCCATTGTACTCGGCCCTTATCAGACCAATAATTGAGTACAGTGTGCCCATTTGCATGTACGTCACCAGACATGTGCAACAGCTGGAGTGACCCCAGAGGTTTCTCATCGGGAAGATGCAGCGTATAAAACACAAGTCCTATGTGGAAAGTCTGAAAGCCCTACCACTGTATTCTGCCTCCTGCAGACTACTAAGTGGCAGTCTGCTTTTGGCCTACAGGGCAGTCTCCAATCCAGCCCTGATAGAAATGTTACAAATAGGGATCTTAACCTTGTCTCTGACATAAATCATGTTAGAGAGAGAGAGCTGTGTCTCTCAGAGAATAACCCTTCTCTGGGACAAGCTTTCCTATTCATGTGAATCAAAGCCCTTCCCTGACCCTCTTCATGCACAACCTAGATCAATGGAGGAGTAATCGTAAATTTACTCCTGGGGTGGCCAGTATCGCATAGGCTCATACCTCTGTGAACTTCATTCACTTAGCTAGTGAAAATTGGGAATTCGGGTTAAATGTGGCTAGCCTTGTAATCTCCTATGAACCTGTATGAGTTGACAAGGCTCTTTTACAAATCTTACATCTGTCACAAGGAATAGTCCCCAAAGGGAGATCACCCAGGATGAACTAATACCGAGAAAAGCAGAACATGAGAAGCCGACATATTGCACAAATTCCAACTCCTCTTAAATGGAAAAATTGCCTTTTAGGAATAATTCTACATAAAGGAGAATATGAAATAACAATATGCCAGTATTCTAACACTAACATTTAAAAAAAACTGTGAAAAACCTCTGTAAGTAGTTAGAGATAACATGGGATATATGCAAATGACCCCTTAAGGGCATCATGTATTTCACCTATATGGCAGTGCCAATAAAGCCAAACCCCACTAGACTGCCGTGTAGCTGAAACACCTGATGTCCTTAAGGGATCATTTGCATATATCCCATTTTATCTGTGATGCAAGAGCTTTCAAGGAATCACACAGTAGAAAGTCTAGCAAGAAAGGTGTACTATTGGATTTCTACTATTGAACATATGTAAATAAGCATTTACCATGCATTTGTGTACAATTTGATTTAAACTATGGAACATATGTAAGTGAGTAATTACTATGTTTCTACATCTTATTTGAAATGTATTTCATGGATTTGTGCTTCCTTTCACTATCTATCTGTATTTTTCTGGAACTTTTCTCCCCAGAACTCCATTGAAAATGGGCCCCAGCGGCCCACTGTAGCTTGACTAGATTTTCCTTTTCATTTTTACTGATTAGTTTTTCTGTGTGACCTTGGTACTCATTGTTTTAGTTACACTGTAAGTAGTTAACAAAACATGTAGTGCATGGAGCACTCTGATTAAACTCCAAAAAAGAAGTCTAAATCCTATCCTGGTTCTGCACTACAATAGTGAGATATGCAGCCTTAACATTAAGTGTCTGTTAGGCTCTGTTAACATCGTATCTGCGGTAAAAGCAGACGGTGCTGACCAGTAAACAATAACGTCAGAGCATGAATCAGCATCGTTTCAACTCCCTGTTTTGCCTGCTGTCTACTGAAATACACACATTATTTTGAATTAAATTGTTTCCCCTTACACAGGGAATATGTAATACATCAGCGATTTCCTGACTGCCTTACTTACTGTCAGAACAATGCTGCATGTTTTTTAAGATAAATCTTGAGGTGAATTTTTTAGCAGCCATATCTTGGAACACATAGTAAAATGGTTACATTTGCCAGCTCGCTCATATTTCTCGTTACTCTTTCACGTCTTATCAAAAAAGTGTATTTTGTCACAGAAGCATCTGTTTTAAGTGATGTTGCTGTATCCTGTCTCAGTACTTTTTGTTCATGTTTCAAAGTTGTTCTTTCAACACCATTCAGAGAACCTAGTCATATCTGTCTTAACCTAGTTTTATATATATATATATATATATATATATATATATATATATATATATATATATATATATATATATATATATATATATATATATATGTATGCGTGTGTGTGTGTGTGTGTGTGTGTGTGTGTGTGTCTTTATTATTTGTAAATTCAATGAATTAGGTGTATTTTTCCTAGCACTGTAAAGTTCTCTGTAGTGGATAGAATCGAAGAGATGTGGAATGCTGTGACTAGAAGCATGCAGTGTATTTTAACAACAGCTGGTTTTCTATTTTTTTATGTATAACCCAGTCTTTACAGTTTACATTGAAGCACCCATTAATGTGAAATGAAAAATCAGACGAATTTCTCAAAGATGCTGCAAATCTTATACTCCAAGGAATCCAAGTAGCTCAAAAAAATCTCCAGAATTTTCTCAGATCACCTTGACAAACAAAAATCATCTGTGTAGCTGACATACTTTATGGCACTGTTTGAAAAAAATATCAGGTAGATACAAAGCCTCTCAAAGTTCCCCATAAAAATATTGATGTAAGTGTGTGTGTGGGGGGGGGGGTTGACATAGACACCCAGATTTGCAAGAGGGAGGCCTCTGAATTATTTTAACTATAAACAAACCTTCCACTTGCAGGCTTAACCTGTTATGTGGTAACAGTTCTTAGTCTGGGTAGAGTGATTCCCCACACCACCCTGTTTTGTTAGCTTATATGTAGTCTTCACGTGCCTCAGATGCTTGTAATCCTTGGGCCTCAGTTAATTCATGGTCACAATGTATGTTTTAGCTGCTTGTTTGTGTCATTATGTCATGGAAGGCAGGACTGTGTTCCATCACTGGCTGTTGAGCAGTTCCTTAAAGGATTGTTGCATTTTTTGTCCACCTTTGAAGAGCCCTTCCTTGCTGTAAAACTTGAACTTCATGTTAGACAGGGTTATATTTTCCTAGTAGGTTAGTGATGTTGAAGTTTGTTTTTTGTGGCCATCACCTGTTTAAGAGACATAAATAACCTATGTTTCCTTTTCAAGGTGGTTTTGGAAGTTTAACTGACCCATTCTACAGCAGCAGAAACCAGGAATGATATGGCCCTTCACAGCCAGGGCCTGCATCCATAGCTCAGGTATTACCTAGATGGAGGGGGTCATGCATTTTGGAGAATGGACCAGGTGTTCATCCAATTGTTTCAGGCTAGTGTATGAACATTAACATGGGACTTGCACAGAAAAATCACAATCCTTCCAACTTGAGGTCTGAGTCATTCCCAGAAGTACTTGTCTGTTCAGTAGGCTTCACACCATCGTGAATGGGGACTTATTTTCTGTTGCATCAACTTGCATGCTGTAAGTGGGTATGGCAGATCAGATTCAAGGGGTGTGCACATTCTGAGGCTCCTACACCCAACCTCACTCAGCATTTACACATAGCTCTGAAATGTAGGTATATATAACCCGTTTAGTATTTTGAATGGTTTTCCATATTTTTCTTTCAAAGTAGCTATGCAGTAGTATTAATAAGTGTAGCTATTGCAGTATAGTGATGCTAGTGGAGATCTTGCATATTGTTAACTATAACTTGTGTCTTTCTAATTCTTTAACTTATCTTTTGCACGCTGAAGGTTTTCTCCGTAGACCTCCCCTCAGTCTATTCCTGGAAACAAAAATAGTATTGCTACTGCTGCTACTACTACTACTGATAACAACAATATTAATAACAGTCGCCAAGTTTACAGCTGTTAAGGGCAGTACCGTGAGTGTCACTTCACCAAGAGATAGCAGATGTTTCTTCATGGTTTCAGAATAAGATATGAAATGGCAACTAATGATGGATCCTCTTAGGTTAGTGGCACTAAAAATGCGTTCTTTTTGCTGAAAGTGAAAATTCTACTTCCATTAATAGATCCATGAGATGAGGATGGCTGTTGGGTGTAGAGAGTTCCTAGTCTCACATCCCAGCCTTCTGTTCTTTCAGGAAATTTCTGAGATTCTGGGTCTGCCAGTTTCATTTCCAGCTTTCAGATGCATTGTTGATGTGTCTGCTGCCCACAGAGTATTAACACAACTGCTGACTCTAGTATTTGTGTACTTTAGGGTGTGACAGGTTCAGATACTTGCATAACCAAATGATTTTCCCAGGTGCATTATTCTGAAAACTGGTACAGAAAGCATTGTGTGTTAATAGGCACCAGTCTCTGTATGTTCTGTCCTGCAGCAGGAGACAACAAGATCTGTTTTGGAAATACTGTCGTACCTGTACTTTTTCATTCCTGCTTTCTGTCATTCTTCTGAATCTTTCAGATGAAGTCTCCAGTGCTCATTTCCAGCAATGGGCAGAGCAGGGGCCATTCCACAGTGACACCTGACAATAAGGTAATGGCATGCTTTCTGTTTCATATTTGTCCTGACTCTGTTAGGATTACAGCAGAAAACTCGACCTGCAAACCTTGGGCTGAACAATAAATCATTTTAAGTATTATTAATGTTCTGGTTGGTTACTAATTGTTAATGTATTACAAGTTACTGATGGTGTTGCCTCGCTTGAATGGTTTATGAAATATGGTTTGTCTCACATATCTAAATTCTGTTTGAAAAAGAAATAAAGTGACACAATAGTAGAAGACATATTTCATATGAAAAGTCTGTAATTATCTTGAATTTGTTGCTGAAAAGAAGGTGCAAGAATGAAAAATTGCTTTTGACATACTCAACTCACAGATGAGAACATATATTCCTGAAAATCCCTACTATTTTACTTTATTTAGATTTTTTTTCTTGTTTAAGATCCAGTAAATGTGTTTTTAGGGGTGACCTATGGCCACTGGCTTGCTCAGCTGATCGCTTATAGTCGCAGAGTATGTAAGTAGAGGGTGTTGGAGTCAAATCTGGGTCTTTTGAGTTTAAGAAGTCTTTTTTTTTTTTTTTTTACTTCAGTGCCAGATATCTGATTTTTCGCTGTTGTGTTTTTTAGTAATGCATTTGTGCATGGTTATTCATGTGTAAACATTTTTTCTGTCATGATATCTGTAACACAGGATTCAGTGAGAATGTCTTACTGGATGTTTTGACACTGTGCAGTGGTGTATAATTAGTTCTATTAACTGACGTTTTAGCCTGTAAAGTGTACCCTTTGGCTTTTTTTTTGGAGAAATCTTGAGCAGATAGAGAGAAAATGTCATGGTTTACGAAGATAATCAATGGCAAACAGTGTTAAAATAAATACATTAAATACAATATACAAAATGTAGTGAAGTATATCACCTTTTACACAAAGACTTTTGAGGTGGATAACACCCTGGGACTAATGCTGGTAGGGTTATTGTGCCAGCTTGCCAAAAGCTAATTGCACAGAAGGCAAGTTGAGTTGTCTTGAGTTGTGTTATTTCCTGTGTTGGGGGCCCACTGTACACATGCTAGACTTGCATTGCCAGATTGAATACAACATCCACTGTGGTTACTATAAGACAACAAAGGCAGTGATCTCTTTTGATGGAGTTGCATTTTTACACAAATAGTTAAGCTCTTTATTGTCATACAACAAGGAGGGTGGCCACAGTGGTACAGCGGTTAGCATTGCCGCCTCACAGCAAGAGATTCTGCGATTCAATTCTTGGCTGGGGTACCTTCTGTCCTCCCTGTGGTCATGTGGGTTTCCTCCGGGTACTCCGGTTTCCTAGTAAAACAAATTCACGGAAGGTGCAAAAAAATTTACTATAACCAAGTACAAAGCACCTCGGACCTAGAACGTAAATCACGAACAGTTTAATTATAGCAACACCACACAAAATAAACACTAGCAATGTTGAATAAATGTTTTCGTTCTCAACTCCGGTTTCCTCCCACATCCCAAAGACATGCAGTAGATGGATTGGACACTCTAAATTGGCCCTAGGTGTGAGTGTGTGCCTTCTGTGGAAGGTTGGGCGACGGGCTGGCAACTCGACACCATAAAACTCCACTGCCAATCATGAGCAGACATGATCCGCTGTGGCGACCCCTAATCGGGAAAAGCCGAAAGAAGAAGAAGAAGAAGAATTGCCATACAACAAGGAGGACTGCACTTTTCAGTCATGTTCTTGTAACTATTTGATCACTGCTCTTCATAACAGCAGTTACATAGGCATCAGAATAAAAGGACTGTTGCTTCCATTCTTTTCTCTCTACTTGGGTCGGATTTTTCTCAATGTTAGTAATTCAGCTGATATCATTTTGGTTCATTTACATTCCAGTTCATGGTCCATTTGTATCAGCAGAAAATAATCTTTGATGCAGAAACTTGGTCCTGGCATGTGATTTCCACCTTTTAATTTTCATGTTTTATTTCCTACCTGTGGCAAGTGTAACAGAAGAACTTGCTTTCAGGATAAAGCAAGACTGTTAAATACTGAATCTACTGGTTTAATTTCTCCAAGTCTTTTGGGTTTCTAATGGGTGTGGACCCCATTCCTAAGTCAAGGTATGATTAATGTTCATGAAATTAATATTTTTTCAATCTTTGATGTTAACCAAAATTGCTCTTCGCAGCACCTGCAGTGTGCCTAGAATTGACTCCTCTTGTGATTCATACATAATTACATGTACTGGTAGCATATCTAAATAAGGCTGTAATTATTTTTTATGACATCCATTGCTCCTACTACTGTTGGAACTGTCTGGGTATCCTTCTTTCACATTGCCCTTATTTCTGCCTGCAAATCCTGGTATTTTATGACTTTGTGTTTCTCTGTACGCAAGACAGTATAATCACTGGGTGTAGCATTAATTTCAATGATCAGTGCTACGTTTGTCTTCTTTTCATGGACTGCTATATGTTTTTTTCACCTCTATTTTTTCAACCATTGGTAATGAGTGATCCCATGTGACATAAACATCATCATTTTCTATAATGCTTTGTGTTTTATGATTCCAATGTTTCTCAGCTACTTCAGTATTGTAATGTTTGCACTGTCCAACAGTCTTGCCACATTATTATGCCTTTCAGTATACGGGCCCTGTGCCGTTAGTGTATCACATACAGCAACCAGATATGTAACAGTTTCCAGTTCTGTTTTACAGAACCTGCGTTTGTCTGTTTCTTCTACATGTTCAATGGGCTTTGTAAACCTAAGTGTACATAGTCCACTGTTCTGAGCTACTAATATTAACCTTTCATATTTTGGTTTAAATTAATTTCTTAACCATTCCTGTGTCAGATCCTGTTCAGCATGAGGGTGTTCCATGAAGTTTGTGTACTTGCAACTATATTTTTGCCTTTTCCACATTTCTTGCCTTCTCATCTGATTCTTCTCCTTATATTCTTTCTTTCGTTTTCTGACAAATTCAGTTGCTGTCTGATTTTTATTTATTTCTTGTTTGGTTTCCATTCCTGCTTGACTCCGATATGCTTCTGCTAAACTAAGCTGACAAGTCATCCTAGATTTGTTCTCTTCATGTTTCAGAACTTTCACTATGTTTGGATCTGATGAGGTCATCAGATATGCATGCATTCCTATGATTTCAGAGCTGTACATGTAATCAATTTTGAGGAAGCGCATACCTCCTTCAGAACAGGGACATATAATATTGGTATGTACTGATTTTTATGTATCATTTGATAAGCTTGAAGCATTTTTCTTGTTTTCCTGTCCAACTGATACAGTACATTTTGGGGCCAGTCAGTCACCCCAAAGCTGCAAGTTAGAACAGGAAGAGCAAATTGGTTTATAGCCTGGACTTTGTTCTTAGATGTGAGGGCTGATTTCACTATTTATTTTAGTCTTCTAAAATATTCTTTACTGAGTTTTTTTCACGTATTCATGTTTTATTGTCTATCCTTCATCACTTCCCAAATATGTATACACTCTGTACTGCTCAAGTTCCTTTATATCACATCACTGTCCAGGCTTATGTTTTCTTGATGCTGCAGCTTTCCTGCACACTTATGCACCAGTTTATTATACGTTTTTTATTCTTTATGCTTTTTCCCCTAACAGATTTGTTTTTCAATTGAATTGTACAAGTTATAGGTCACATTAAGGTGGGAAAACATTTGAAATGATTTATTGTGGTATCATTTTTTATATCATAAAAATTTGGCATTTTAATAGGGGTGTGTGAACTTTTTATATCCATTGTATGTCATTATTTTAGCTTTTCAAAAATATTCTACCAAAAAAGTATACAAGAGCAAATGGAAGAGGTTTTCCATTCACGTGTTCATGTTTTATTGTCTATCCTTCATCACTTCCCAAATATGTATACACTCTGTACTGCTCAAGTTCCTTTATATCACATCACTGTCCAGGCTTATGTTTTCTTGATGCTGCTGCTTTCCTGCACACTTATGCAACCAGTTTATTATACGTTTTTTATTCTTTATGCTTTTTCCCCTAACAGATTTGTTTTTCAATTGAATTGTACAAGTTATAGGTCACATTAAAGGTGGGAAAACATTTGAAATGATTTATTGTGGTATCATTTTTTATATCATAAAAATTTGGCATTTTAATAGGGGTGTGTGAACTTTTTATATCCATTGTATGTCATTATTTTAGCTTTTCAAAAATATTCTACCAAAAAAGTATACAAGAGCAAATGGAAGAGGTTCTCCATTTGGGTGTCAGATAAGAAAATTGAGCCTTTTTTGCCCCGATTTCTGCTATTATTCATTTTTTGACAACCCTTTATAATGAAGGAGCAAGTTTCTCTACAATTAATTTTCAGTTGGCATCAGTTTCTAATTTTCATACAGGGAACACATCTTTTTCTTTGGCTTCCTCTAGATTGTGTAAAGCTTTTATGAAAGGCATCTTTCTTCTGATACCTCTGGTTAAAGACCCATCACTGCCTTGGAATCTAACAGCTGTACTTGAAGATTTAACACAGAAACCTTTTGAACCATCAGACAAATCTGATCTAAAATATCTGTCATGGAAGACTGTTTTCTTGGTAGCTATAACTTCAGCAAAAAGAATATTGGAACTTCAGGCTCTTTCGTTTAAAACTCTTTACATTCTTATTAATAAAGATAGGATTTCCTTATGGACTAACCCTTCTTTTTTTTCTTTTTTTTTTTTTTTTACTCAAATGATTTTTATTTTGATGAAATAACACAATAATTTAATACATTCATAGCATTCAATAACTATTTACGGTATTTACATTCAGCCTGACAAAAAGGGTTCAAATAAAAACATTTGTAGTTAAATAATAAGTTAATATATAAACTATGATTGTTAGGAAGAGTTTGGTTCCATCTGTAGGTTATCAATCAAATTCAAAACTTTTCTCCATGGACTACTAACCAATGGCTTAGGAAAAGTTCTTAACTCTTTAGTTCTTTTCTCTATTAGTTTGCCTTTCTTCAGTGATGATAGGAATTCCTCCATTGTGGGTGCTACATCAGAGTTCCATCTTCTATTCATACATTTTCTGGCTATTGCTAACATTGTCCACAACAAATGCAGGTCATCTTTCTTCATATTATTACTATTAACAACATTCAATAAAATTAAAGACTTTGTCAAAACTAATATATCAGTATAGATAGCTTTAAGAAATTTGTTAATCTCATTCCAATATGGTTTAATATTAGTACAGTCATAAAAAATATGAGACCAGTCAGCATTAGTGGACAGATGACGTCTCCAACATAACTTGCTGTTTGAAGTGTTCATATTTGAGAGTTTCTCAGGTGTCAAAAAGGATCTATGTAGAAATTTCCAAATGAAAAGCCTCCAGAATTGTGAGTAAGAAGTTAGTTTAACTGAAAATAAAAAAAATGTTTTATCTTCCATTGATAATGATACTTGAAACCCTTTAGTTAGGTATTGCCAGTAAGAATCTTTAGGAGCTGTCTTATAGACAAAGTGTTATATAGATATGATTAATTCTTAACATTGATATTATTATATAGAATTCCAAAAATCCAGTTTATGATTTTTGGAACGGTTTTGAAGGATGAGTTATGTATTATTCTACACAGATCCTTAGTGTATGCTGTGACACTCTGAAGAACAAACCAGTCATTTGGGGATAGGCCATAGGTTGACAGTGTACTTTGTGTGTTCAAAGTCTGTTGGTTTTCAATGCATTGCAACCAACAAAATAGGCTATTTTTTTCCCATAAACCAAAAATCTCTCTATATGTTTTATCAGGGAAATTCCTTGTAATAGTAAATGGTATTAAAATTCTATGCCACAGTTTTATATCTAAATTTGTGTTGATGATAAAGCAAAACGATAGACCACCACAACAACAGAGTCCTCGGTTAAGCAAATAAAAGATATAGCAAATAGAAAAACTTTGGACTCAGCACGACTGTAGAATGAAATTAAGAGTTTATTAGGTAAGCGCTTTCGCGTACCTTTCAGTACGCTTCCTCAGACCATGAAAATAGTAACAAAACTATATGCTCTTATATAGCAGCAACAAATGCAATAATTGTTTAAAGCAATAAGCTTAATGAGCAATTAATTAAGAGCAAATAGAAACGCTAGCTTAAAAATGCACTACAATTTAAAAACATATATTCATCAGTGGTATAAAAATAGCTATGAAAAACAGTATAAAAACTAGTAACACAAACATGAAATGTATGCATACATAGTAGAGAAACTTAACTACTATATTTCTTCATACTAAAACCATCTCAAGACATTTGTTTAATCTGAAGGTGCATATAAAAATGTTTAAATAAAGTGCATGTGCAATGAATTGATGAACAGTTTAAGAGAAAATTTAACATATAAAAAAGACACCTACACAGAATATGACAATATAACAAAGTAAATATCAAATATATGCCATTTTTCAACGTATAAAAATGAAAATAAAGCAAAATAACTTAATATATTGATAAAAATGTACATGTACATGTCAATGGAGAAACCTAAGTGAAGCTATGAGCTTACAAACCCAAACAAAAATAACTAAGGAAGAGAAAAACCTCATGCAGGAGATGTTCTTGTATAGTGGTATAGTACCATAGATACTATAGGTATGTTCTTCCTAAAGCTCATCTACGTGTGTTAAGGTAGGGTTTTATAGAAATATATAGGTTTAGGCCTGGAGGGTAATGCCCTTTTAACCTCAATATCCATTTTAGTTCCTTTAATTCTAACAAATTCTGGTAGTCTCCACCTCTAACGTTGGGTTCTACAATTTCTAGCACCCTGAACACAAAGGAATGACTTGAAAAACATTGCACATGTTTAGCCAAAGCGTTTAGTTCATTCAATTTCTTTATATCATATGTATGATTGTAAATCCTATTTTTTAACTTGTGTTTCGTGAGGCCTACATAAAATGCAGGACAATGTACACACGTCGCTAAATAAATTAACCCTGAACTATCGCAAGTAGCAAAAAACCTAGGTTTGAAGGTATATTTTATTTCTGGATGTACATATGTTTGTTCTTTAGTGATGAACTTACAGTAACTGCAATGTTTGCAAGGGAAAGTACCCAATACTTCTTGGGGTTGCGGTTTGGTGGAAATTGGCCTGTCACAAAGCAATCTTTTGAGATTTCTGTTATTCCTATATGTAAAGTGAGGAGCATTTCCTACCAGTTGTTGTGTGAAGGCATCTGTCATAAGCACCTTCCAATTATTATTTATTATCTCTCTAATGTTACAGCTATCATTGGTATAGGTTGTGACGAAGCTCAACTTTCCTGAGGAAAGGAAAACATTTTTGGTACCTGTAATGTGAGGGCAAGCATGTGTTGTACGTGCTGGTGACACTACATCTTTTAACATTTGCGCCCTAATTGTTCTTACTAAATTAACATCATACTGTCTGTCTAGAAATAGACGTTCCAGTTTATCTGCCTCTAAAAACAAATCTGCTGGGTCTTTGCAGATTTTCAATAGCCTGATAAACTGACTTTTAACTATGCCCTTGTATACATGGCGTGGGTGCATGCTATCATAGCGTAGTATGGTATTCCTCCAACAAGTTTTTCTGAACAAAGTAGAGCTTAAATAACCATTCCTTATATCCAAAGTCACATCCAAAAAATTAACCGATTCAAATGAGGTCTGTGCTGTGAATTTAAGGAAGGTAGTGGTGGTTTCCAAATAACTCTTAAAAACAAGGAATTCCTCTATAGAGCCTTCCCAAATCAATAGAATATCATCGACAAAACGATAATAAGCTATAACTTTCTTAAAAAGAAGGTGAGTAAAGACATAATCCTTCTCCCATTTATACATTACCAAGTTTGCATACGTGTTTGCACAAGGGGTGCCCATAGCTACCCCTGAGGTCTGTAGGTATAGGCACCCCTCAAAGGCAAACACGTTATTGCTCAAAACAAGGTCCAACAGTTGACAAATTAAAATAACATCTTTCCTTTTCACTTGTGGGAAAGCTGATAACAATTCTCTTACAGCTTGTATCCCCTCAGCATTAGGTATGGACGTAAATAAACTATTTACGTCCATAGTAACTAAAAGGTGTTGTCCCTTGACCAATGCTTTATCAATGGAATTAAAGGACTCCAAAAGTTGATAGGTGTCTTTAAGTATACTGGGAATTTCATTCATTAAAGGTCTCATAGTTTTTTCTAAGTATACAGAAATATTCTCAGTTACCCCATTCTCAAGCTTCTAGCTACAATGGGTCTTAATGGCGGGGGAAAAACACCTTTGTGCATTTTTGGTAATACTTTAATTAAAGGCACCTGTGGATTATCTACCGAAACATATTCATATTTTCATTCTACAGTCGTGCTGAGTCCGAAGTTTTTCTATTTGCTAAATTTGTGTTAATGAATTTTCTAAATACATCCGAAATATTGCTTTTTAGTGTTAGTTTAGTTAATTTTGATGTACTATACTGTAAATTTAAACTTAAATAGTGCCATATCTTGTTGTCTTTGTCAGTTGCCAAAGCATTCTTTGATAAACAATGTTCATTTATTAGTATAATGGAGTGTAACTGATTCCAATTGGAAGAGTATCTAGGATTTATCCAATTCATCACTATTTTAATTATAGATGCCTTTATATAAGTTTCAAACTCTAGGAATTTTAACCCCCCTTGTTCCCATTTTCTGATATGATGAGAATATGCCAGTCTATTTCTTTTGGGGTACCATAGGAATTTCATCAGCGTTGAAGTGACTTCTTTAAGGATTTTCTTTCCTGGTGGAAGTATAAGGGCTTGTGCTATATATAAAACCTATCATTAAATGTTATAAACAAATTATTCCATTTGCTTATCAATGTCTTGATTAAGTCTATGGCTTTAACATAGTTAAGCCGTAATGTTTCCTCTGTATTCCTGCCTAGGACTATTCCTAAATAGTCTAGAGTTGAAACTTGGTTTCCAGTTATATGATTAACTGGAACCTGCATGTTTTTTTTTATTTAATAATAAATATTTTGATTTAGATTAGTTAAAGGAGAATTGTTACTATATCCACTTCACCTAACACTTCCTTAGAGTTGGGTAAGATAATTAAAACATCATCAGCAAACATCATTATTTTAGAAATATATTGGTCATATATATTTATACCTCTTATCTATGGGTTACATATTAAAATGGCAAGTATTTCTATGGCCAGAGAAAATAGGATAGGGGATATGGGACATCATTGTCTAGTACCTGTAGTGATTTGGATTGCTTTGGAAGTCAGGGGACCTAATTTGACATATGCTAGATTATTTTCATATATTTTCTTTATCATTGTTGTAAAAAGGGGGGGGTCAAATAACTGTAAGACTTTAAATAAATAACCCCAATTTAAGGAGTCAAAGGCCTTTTGAATATCTAGACCTGTTATCAATGCTTCATGGATTCCTCTATTGAGGTAATCTGTCAGAGTTAATACTCTTTTAATATTATCCTGTGTATGCCTGTTATGTATGAAACCAGTTTGGTCTTCATTGATTATTTTAGATATGGGTATTTTCAATCTATAACTGCAACCATTCCATCCACTTACCAGTTTTCTTTCCAAAATTTTCCTTTAGTACATGCTTCACCTCCTTGATGTGCACAAACTACATTTTTACCTTCACAGGACAAAATAATTTAGAAAATCAGACCAACTTGTGTGTGTCTTTCTCTCCAAAACACCTAGGTCCTCCATTTTGTAAAGTCACCCTAGTTAAAAGGATTACAGACTGTATTTCATGGATTTACTCTCAAAAAGGTATGACATTACCTAAGCCTCTCCGAACTCATTCAACCAGATCCATGGCTACTTCATCTGCCTTTTGGGCAAGAACGTTGATTGAGGATGTTTTTGCTGCAGCTGCATGGTCCAAGACTCATATCTTTGTTTCTCATTACAAATTAGATATAATTTCCAGAAACAGAGCTGTCTTATGTTTGGCAGTGACTGGAATATCCTTCCATGAGGGCCACCCAAGATCACTGTAGCTGGGGAACTCTGTCCCATGCATTGAGGAAGAATAAAAAGGACAACATCACATTTAAAAGTGTGTACTCACCATAACTAGGCATCTTCCTCAACTTCCCTCCCATCCATCCCCCATCCTTTTTTCCTGGAGAGACCTATTGGACTATATTTGGAACCTACATTTCCAAGTTTGAGCCCTGCCTTTCTATCAGCCTATAGCTGTTTCTGTTAAACTATAGGGATATATGGCAGCGAACTCGATCTGAAGTAATGAGGATTGAGTAGGGCATTATGGGTAGAATGAGGAGCTCGAGAACTGGATCTGAAGTCTGGTATATGCTGCTGAGTAAGACCCGAAGATTGGATCTGTACCCCTACTTTGAGGAAGAACGAAAATGGACAATACAGATGCCTAGTTGTGGTAAGTACATAACTTTTAATTTTTCACAAGAAAAAGTAGGAGTGTTGAAATGTTTAAGCCATTATCTTCATCCAAAATATTATGCAATAGCTTTCATACTTTTTTGTATCTTTTCACTAAGAACATTCAGCACGTAAAATATTCTGCCATCACTTTTATGATGTATATCTTCTATCAATATAAAATAGCTGCTTCTTCATAAGCTCTGCTCCATTCATCCCACAAATTTGCCAATAAACTTGACATACATCTCCTAGCTAATATGCTCTTACTAGAAATTATTACAGTCGTTCTGTAAGCTTTATTTTGAAAATCCTTATTATTGAAAAAGATGTCTAGCTTGCAACAGTTCCCCATACAGCAAAGATCTGTTAGTATGATTAGCATGAAAACCTTTTGTATATACAAAACCACTAGGAGCAGTAGGCTAAGGTACAAATTCTAATTAATGACTTTCTGTATGTAGCCTCATTATGTACCTTCCAAAAATTCTTCTCCTTAAAATTACTTTCATATAGAAATTGCAAGCCAGATATATTGGTTAAAATTTCAGAAGAATTTAAGACCTATTGACTTTGAGTGCTCCCTGCGCAAGCAAAAGATTGTTGATAATATTGAAAAGAAACAGTAACACATTATGTTCGTCATGTTGATCACTGCTGCAGTAGGCTTAGCTTCATAGGTTATGTCCTGCATAGGATATAACAGCCAGACAGCTTTCAGAATTTCTGGGCACCTTCCACATGCCGAAACAGTTAGTCTTCCCAAGCTAAGCTGACAAAGTCTGATTTGAGCATCACGTGTTCAGAACTTTCCAGCCGCTGAGTAGAGCACTTCCCTGTGGGTTTTCAAAGATCAATGATCAGCCAGTGTTGTTCTGTGCTGTGCAGGTAAATTCCCTTCAAGGAAGATCCTTCCGCATTAGCCTTTTTCTTGTTTGAAGTTGGTTTTCTGTTAGCGAAAGTACTTTTAGCTAAGGGAAAGTATTTTTATTGACTGTCTCACAACTTTTATGTACTTTTAAATGGGAATGCACTTCTTTACTTTACAGTTTGAAAGTTCTTTAAAATTACATCCTATTCATTCAATCCATCCGATCCAACGTATGGGTCCTCGAGTCCCAGCTCTGATCTGATCTGGTCGATTTAGTGCTCCAGCTTCGAGCCCTTCCCGCAGATTTTCCCATAATACCCTACTTCTCCCTGACTAACCCAAATCTCGTGTGCCACCTGTTGAAGTAACACATATCTTGGCAGGTAAATGCTTTGCCTCTTATTTGTAGTTAGAAATTAATTAAAATAGCTATCAGTGGTCCTTTGACCTTGTTATACAACAGTTTTGGTTTAAAACAATTAGGATAGTTGCTTATCTTTGTTTAGATGTTTGAGGATTGTTTTCTGCCCTTACTCTTATGTCCTCATTCCATCTTGTTACCTTCATTTTAGGATAGTTTATATAGTTATTATAGTTTTTACAGTTTATTATATAGTAGGATTTAACCATGGAGCGAACTACCAGTCTCTGAGTCAGACCTTCTTCCAATCACAAAAAGAAAAAATTAAGTAAGCTTTGCCACAGTAGCAGGCTGGTAATTTGCCTTAGATGCAGGTGGGTCACTGCTGTGACCAAAGCTGGTTCTTCAGACCACTCATCTTTTACTTCAGATCTCTCTAGCATAGTCTGTGTAGCCACTGTGGACCAGAAGTTAGCCATGTCCTATGCGGTTGTTGGGGTCCCCACAGTGGATAAGGGAGAGCCACTTTTGTTGGGTATGGGAGAAGAAGCAGGGAATGTGCCTCTACTTAGTCAGAATGTTCTGCCCATCCCTGGAGAAAGCTGTTGCTGACAATATTAGGTCTGTTTCTTCAGACGTTCCAGTAAAAAAGAAACATAAACTAGATATACTTCCCCTCCTGAGTATTTTTCTATGGACAGGAGTTATTTGGTGTGCTTGCTCATGATCTTGTACAGGCTCTTGCCCCTTCTTATAAGGTGGTTCCTGGTAAAAGGAAAAGGGATTCTTCTTTCTATGAGAGGTTTAAGAGTTTGAATCTATAGAGGCAGTCTCTTATTTTTGGGTTCTAGAGAAAAAAAAAACATGGAGACAGATGGATTGGCTTAAAGTAAACTTGGATATCGCTTTAGCCATAACAGTTTAAGGAACACAGAGTTTTTTTCTCCTTAAGTTTCTGATTCAGATACTTAGGAAGGTATGGCGAGTGAGTCTCCCTGAGAGAGATTCTCATTTTCAGAGACTATTTTCAGGAAGAACCAATGTTTTCAGCGGGAAAATGCTGAGGTTTTTCAGTCCCAAAGAAAATATGATTTGTTACAACTGTATTTTCCAGAACCATCACCTATTCCTCCAGTACTGTCGGTCTTGGAGGATGTTTATGTCATAGCCTGTGGTTTTCCTGAGATTCAGCCTGCTGCCACTGAGAAAGCAGATAGGTTGTATAAAGTTCCTCAGTCTTTTAAGTTTTTATAAACCAGTCTCAGATCTGACCCAGCAGCTATGGCTTTAGTAAATGCAGTACTACCAAACATTTTGTTAATTGCAATTCCTCTCCTTCTAATGAAGATGGGAAGCTTTTGATAAATTTGGGGGGAAAAGTGTATGCTTTTACAACTTTAATTTTTAAAATTTTAAACTGTCAGACTCATGTTGAAGTTTATCATGACTAATTGTGAAATTATGAAGAATGTTTTAGCATCAGTTTCCTCTTGTGAGGAAAAATCTGCTTTATGTAATCTGGTTTCTTCTATTTCACGTTACTACTCATTGTTTGAAATGTGTTTTGGACCCTGTCAATACTACTTCCAGGGCTGCGGACAAGTGTATTGTTTAAGGAGGTTTGCCTGGCTGTGTTCTTGTAACCTCCCAAAAGATGTCAAAAATGAAATTTTGAGTTCTCCTTCAGAAAGGCTTTAGTTTTTTGGACTGTCTGCTATAGACATTATCAAAAAGTGATTAGAGGTAAGCTGGTTCAGGGCATCTTTCAGATTTCTCATCCCTCTTTCTCTAACCTCTTCAAGGGGATTTTGTGTGTGTATATGTCCACCTTTGGTAAAAAAATGAAGTAAGCAATCTCAGCAAAATGCTGGTAAGCACCCATTTAAAAAGTAGTGGCAAGAAGGTTCCAAAAATAGATCTGGAATTCCCCAAAATAAGGTTCAGTCAAGTAAGTCAGAATGACCATATCAAAGACCTTGCTCATCTGGCTATCTTGAGGTTCTTAGGTTCATAGGTTCATACTGGGCTATCTGCCCAAGGGCATTTATAAGCCTAGCCCATAGTTATGTGGCTTTCGCCACCCCTTTAGTTTGAATAAGAACTATGCCTGTCATTTTGCTGTGCCTCTGTCAAGCAGTGACACTGAAGTAATCCCTGGGGTATATCTGCAATCTCCCATCCATTGGTCAAGATTCCTCTTGAACAAGGCCAGAGAGGTGCTCTGCCTCACATGTACCGGGATTTTGTTCCACAGCATAGGGAGTCTCTGGGTGATTAATCTGTCCCTCCAGCACGTTCCATTTATAACCGTGTCAAGGTTTAAGTCTCCCGCCCTTGTGGTTCTGAGGGATCTAGATTTTTTGAGGTGAAGCATATTCATCAAATCTGGGTTTGACATGGCCTTATATGTCAGGCACAGGTCACCTCTGAGCAAGCGGTATGAGACTGAATAGAGCTGGAGTTCTTTCAGTCGGGCAGCATAAGACATATTTTTGAGACCCTTTATCCTTTTGGTGAGGAACTTTGGGGCCTTTCAAGCTGCAGCAGGTGTCTGGTCAGATACATTCCGAATGGGGCATTGTACTCAATCATAGGTCTAATGAGTGATGAGTACAGGGGGACGATGACCTCCCTTGATCTAGATGTGAATCCCTTCATGATCAGGTGGGCGATATAGAAGGTTTTCCTAACTACTTTAGCAACATGAGTGTCAAACGAAAGGCTACTGTCAACCTGGGTCCCCAGATCCCTGATGACTTTTTCTGTGCTCAGTGGATTGCCACCTATATGGTAGCTAGGGGTAACCTTGTTTTTCCCCGAAGGGTATGACTATGCATTTTTTGGCGTTTAACTTCAGGCCATGGCTCTGGCACCAGTTATCTGTTTCTGTGAGACCCTTCTGGAGGATATCTGTGTCAGATGTGTTTTCGACTATGGCACCCAGTTTGCAGTCATCTGCAAACTTTGTCAGCCATAACCCTCCTGTGTTTGCTTGTACTTCAGAAAAGTAGATGCCGAACAAGAGTGGACCCAGGACTGAGCCCTGTGGGACACCACTTGTGACAGGCTTTGAGTCTGACATGGCTCCAGCAACTCTGACCCTGTGGGTTCTGTCACTTAGCCAGTTTGCAACCCATCTTGTGATGTATGGGTTTACATTCAAGCTGATGAGTTTTTCGATGATACCTGAGTGGGGTATTGTGTCAAGGCCTTTGCCAGGTCGAGGTAGGCTGTATGGACTGCCTTTCCTCATCAATGGCCTTGGTGACTGTCTCAAAAGTCAACCAAGTTTAAGAGGCAGGATCTGCCTTTGACAAAGCCAAACTGGGTTGGATCCAAAGTCTGCAAGTTCCCTATGTCTTTATTTATGAGTTCCATTATGATCCTCTCCATGGCTTTGCAGATGAGGCTTGTCAAGCTAATGGGGCGGTAATTTCCAGGGTCTGTGGAGGCACCGCCCTTATGAAGTGGGACCACAGTCGCCGTGCGCCACTCCTTGGGTACGTATCCTGAGGTGAGGCTAAGATTAAACAGCTGTCCTAACTGTGGGTTTAATTCCTCTTTGAGTTCGTGAAGCACACAGCCGGGGACACCATCCGCTCCCATGGATGCTGTGTTTTTTGCCTTAGTGAGGGCAGTTCTCACCTGGGCGTTCGAGATGTTTGGGGGGCTACAATCCTCTGGAATAGATATCTCTCCTTTTGGGGGGGAGGGGGGGGGAGAAGTTTGCACTGAACCTGTCAGCCAGTATGTTGGCAATGTGTGTAGGTTCAGTAATTTTCACATCATTTTGAACTAATTCTGAGCATATCTGGGAGTTTCCTCCTAGGTTTCTAACATAGCTAAAGAAGGCCTTATGATTCTCTTTAGAGTCCTTGGCGATTTTTCTCTCAAAATTTGCCTTGGATGATTTTATGAGAGCTCTTAGTTTTTTACTTATAATGATCAAAGGTGTCTTACCTTTCAAGGATTTTGCTCTATCTTGTAGTAGCTTCCTCCTTTTGTTGTAGAGCTTGTTTATGGCTGGGGTCCACCAGACTGGACGCTTGCCTTTGGTACAGAGAGTCTTAGTTTTGTTTGGGATTGCCTGATCCATGCAGTCCTGTAGGTGCCGGTAGAAGGCATTTGTAAGTGATTCAGCGGTTTGAGTAATGTTTACCACTGGCCCAGGGGCCTTAAAGGAGACCACACTAGTTTTTAGAAGTGTGAAATCGGCTTTTGAGAAGTTTTTCACTGTGGTCTTTTTTGTTTCAGGTGGGGCGGGATGAGGACCTCCAGCGAGATTAGTTTATGATCTGATCTCACCAGTGAGGGGTATACTTCCGGTGTTGAACATTTTGATCCCATGTTCGTGATGATGAGATCAAGTATGTTTTCTCCTCTTGTGGGGATGGTGACTAGTTGTTCCATGGCATTTGAGTTTATGAACTCCAGGAATCTTTGGGTTAGAGTGTTCGGGCTTGAGTAGTGTTCCCAGTCTATATTAGGGTAGTTGAAGTCACCTAGTATGATGGTGTTTGGAGATACATTTATCCCCCTCCAATGTTTTCAGGAAGGCCATGTGAGGTTCCTGAGTTTGAGAGGGTGGCCTGTAACATGCTAC
The DNA here is from genome assembly GCF_019279795.1 of Protopterus annectens. Classification (NCBI taxonomy): domain Eukaryota; kingdom Metazoa; phylum Chordata; order Ceratodontiformes; family Protopteridae; genus Protopterus; species Protopterus annectens. Next base: position 144,864,415 of record NC_056750.1, read on the forward strand.
AAATTGCAGAGCAGTCTTGCCTATGGTTAATTGCACCTGGATGGTCTCCGATGCATCGTGCGTTGCCATCAACCTTGAGGTGTGGGTGTCCTTTATGAATATGGACACCCCCCCCTCCTTTCTTGGTGTTGTCCGGATTTTGGGGCCGGAACGCATGATATGAGATGAAACCTGTTAGTGCTGGGGTGCTCTCAGGAGCCTTGAACCAGGTTTCTGTCACAGCACAGACGGCCTCGAGTGCGTGCATCTTGAGATTGAGACTTCTGGCATTGAGCAGCATTACCCTTAGTTTTTTTCCTTTTTGGTGTTCTAGGGTGGTAGGTTTAGAATTTGAGCCTTGCCTAAAAAAGGCACTATGGGGGTGGCAAGAGCCTTTGCCAATATCCGGAAGCCCAGGGGTGACAGGTGCAAGCCGTCCCTTGCGAAGCAGCGTGGCTTGTCCAGCATGTCATCCCAGGCAGACAGACATTGGATCCCCTTTGAATGACACCAGAATTTAAGCCAATTATTAAAGCTGATCATCTTATCACTGTATTGTGGCATCATTCTAGGTGAAGGTAGGATACTGCTCAAGGTCAGTGTCATACCTGCCTGGGCTACATAATCAGAGAGCTCCTCGATGTCCCTTTTCATGTAGTCCAAGGAGGTACGCCTCAGGTCGTTGACACCAGCGTGGACAATGACTGAGTCGTACTTGTACCTGCTGTTGAGAGACCTGAGTGCTTGCGTTATGTGGCGGATTCTAGCGCCAGACAGGCAGCTTACTGTGACCTTCTCTTTACTCAGTCTGGTGAGCGGGATGTCAGTGTGTCTGACTATGGAATCACCAATGACAAGTGTGTCTGGCATTTTGTTTGGCCTTAAGGGCTGTGACTGTTTGACACTCTGACTGTGTGGTCTATGTGTTGCATGTGTTGGGTCGTGAGGTGGTAGTTGTTTGGGTGTCTGCTTTGGTGGCCTCTGCTGTTTTGGTAAATTTTTGATCAGAGCCTCCGAGTATGTCTTTGTGTGAGTATGTGTATGATTTGAAGTTGTGATGGTACCATGTGTGACTGGGTATGTATTGTGTGTGGTTACCTTCTCCTCCTGTCTGGTCTTGCCAGTCCTATGTTGAGAGAGCTCAGCCTCCAGTTTGGCCGTATAGTTGCATCTCTCGCATGTATTTGTGTTTTGTGGGAGAAGGAGAGGATTGTCTGTGTACATGAGGCAATTGTAACATTGCCTCAATATTCCCAGGTTCACCAGTTGAGCTGGAGAGGACACTAGCAACTGATCCCTCGACATACTAGAAGTAGTAGATAAAGAGACTTTCAAAGGACTCAGGGGGAAGTGGGTTTTAGGCTGGTGGGGTACTATCTATAATAAGAGTGCTTTATCAAGGTGCAAGTACTGTAGGAGTAAGTACTAGGCTTTACAGATAGAGAATAGTCTACTTGGGAATCAAGTAGAGATGAACTTTTCAGTTATAGGATATGCTGGTTAGATCAGCAGTACAGCTCGAGGAAGGTAGTTCTAAGGGAAAATTGGAAGAGTGGAATTTAGATGGCCCAAATAGTTTAACCTTGTTTAACCGCTGCTGTTGTGTGCAACAGTGAACTCAGCTAAATCAGCTTACGCTGCTTAGCGTGTTTTATAGCAGGGGGCTGAAGGGAGCTAGGAATTGGCCCAAAACGACCAATGGACTACTAGTTTCTGGCTGAAACTTCACCAAATCGGACAAAAAGGTCGCTCAGTGCTTCCCACTCCCACTGGTAAGCAAAGAAACTTCCCTCCTTCCTAATAAGGCAATGGATCAGTAACAGGAACTAAAAACAAAGCCCAGGGATCAGCAACTCTGAAACTGGACTACTCTAGTTCAGTAAGGCGTTTTGTTTTATTACAGAGACAAGGAAAAAAACAGACAGTAAATGCTATAAATGCTGTAAATCGGCTAGCACACTTTAGTGTGTAGCCTACAGAAACAATTTGCAACAATTAGTAACTTAAAGTGCAATAAACAGTGTAAAATGCAGAAATCACTTAAAGTAGCAGTAAAACAGGCGAAATGCAGTCGCTAGCTTAAATAACAGTGGGAAAGCCACAAAAAATACTTATATCTGGTAGAAAGTCACTCTTTTAGCTCTCTGCTGCTTGGATCACTCTGCAGGCCACCACGAGGATCTGTGCTGAGTTGGTACAAGCTGGAAAACGCGTGTTTAGCGTGTTTTATAGCAGGGGCTGAAAGGAGCTAGGAATTGGCCCAAAACGACCAATGGACTACTAGTTTCTGGCTGAAACTTCACCAAATCGGACAGAAAGGCTGCTCAGTGCTTCCCACTCCCACTGGTAAGCAAAGAAACTTCCTCCTCCCCAATAAGTCAATGGATCAGTAACAGGAACTAAAAACAAAGCCCAGGGATCAGCAACTCTGAAACTGGACTACTTTAGTTCAGTAAGGCGGGAAAACAAGAGATTTTTTTGTTTTATTACAGAGACAAGGAAAAAAACAGACAGTAAATGCTATAAATGCTGTAAATCGGCTAGCGCACTTTAGTGTGTAGCCTACAGAAACAATTTGCAACAATTAGTAACTTAAAGTGCAATAAACAGTGTAAAATGCAGAAATCACTTAAAGTAGCAGTAAAACAGGCGAAATGCAGTCGCTAGCTTAATAACTGTGGGAAAGCCACAAAAAATACTTATATCTGGTAGAAAGTCACTCTTTTAGCTCTCTGCTGCTTAACATGGGAAACAGTATTACTGATTGGTCTGGCATCTACAAGCTCTTAGGATGGGTCAGCCTTATCTCCTGTTCCACAGAGGCAGGATTTGTTTGATAACTAATCCTTTTATGCCTAAAGAGATATCCGAGTTTACTTTAAGCCAATATATCCATAGCAATGTTTTCTTTCCAGAAACCAAAACTGAAGGGGATATTTTGGATGTCCATAGATACCTCATGAACTATCTTGACACAACAAAATCTTGTAGAACTTCTGTTCCATTTGTTTCTTGTGAAGGTAAGAAGAAAGGATATCGTGTGTCAAAGCAGAGCAGACTGTTTACAAATGGTTGTCTCAAACTATTACCTTTTATTATTCCCACCACAGCAGAAGTTTTACAGGCAGGGTGAAGGTTAAAAGCTCACTCTGCTAGAGCCTTAGCTTCATTTTTTCTCAAGAGGATTAGACACAAAAGTGTTCTAGAAGCAGCAGCTTGGTCTTCTGTGCTTACCTTTACAAAGCATTATAAACTAGATTCCTTGTCCAGGTCTAGGACAGATTGCTATGGCCATTCCCCATAGAACCTACCCCTTCCACTGTCCAATTATTTTAACCTGTGGTAATCTACCCATATAGCTAAGGCTACTGTAGAGGAGTAATCAATAAGATGGACATAAGGCAGTTGTGGAAGTAAGCTTTCCATAACAGTAGGTATTAGAATGATCACTGATCACCTTTGTTTTTGTGTGTGTGGGGGGATTATGCAAGATTGTGGTCTTGTATCTTTTTTTCTTACCCTAGTAATATCCTCTCAGGGCTTAGCTTCCCTCTTTCAGTTGGCATGAAAGCTCTGATGGGCTTGGCATGCACACATACATTTAGTCAGCTCTGCTTGAGTTAACTAATAGTATGAGCACTTTGGACATGTTGAAGGTGCCCTAAAGCTTTGGAAGCTGGCCTGCTGTTTTATCCTATGCAGGATGTAACCCATAAAGCTAAGACTATAGCAGCTATGATCATTCAAACAGCTACTGTTATGATAAGTTTATTTACACAGCTGTGCTTTCTTTAAAAATCATGTACATACATGTACATAGTTTGAAAAAGCCCCATTAACAATGAGTGTAATATACAGGGATTTAAATGGCATCCATCCCATTACATTTCATTTTACAAAAAAATTGATTGTCCATATTTTAAAAAGGAAGTGTCAAACTACATTAGTCATTCCAGGGCTGAGTTGGATACATGGGACATCACTAAGAAAAACTGTATGGCTTCCAAGCTGTGTTTATGCTGAATGTTATTGTAAAGGCCACCTACATCTCTTCCTGCCAAGTGATATCAGTAATCTTATTTAACAACATTCCAGAATCCCTTATATAAGAATTCAACTTCCAAACATAAAGAGAAATCTCATTGCCTATCATTTTCCATAACAATTTTAAATACCCCCACTATCACTTATGGGTATATCATATATGTGAGTATCTTTTGTGCAATTTAGGCAGACATTAGAAAGCAGGCATTTATTGATTTAGTGATTATTACTTTTAAATCCCTGCCTGCCTGAAGTAACTGAAAGCTCAATATCTTTCAAACACATGTTAATCATATGAAGCAATGTAATACTGGGTAATATAAACAGGAATATAAGCACTCTTTATCTTGTAAGTGTGCTTTATACATATCACATTTTTGATGTACACTTAAAATCACTATTATATCCTTGTTATTAATGGTTGATTATTTCATTTAAGGTAGAGTGCATTTCTTTCAAGGCACACCATTCTTAGTCATTTTTAAAAGTATTTCATCTTTGTTGGCAGGAAATTATTTAAAAGTACAGTTCAGTTCAGTGGAAAGACAATAATAAAAATATGTAATTGATTTATTCCAAAAAAGAAGTATAAATTCACTAGGAACTGTGGGTAAAAATCTCTTATTTTGATAAAAATGACAATCTCCATCTGAAGTGACTGTTAAACTTTCCCTTTCAGTGCAGTTGTTGCGGTCTTTAAGTTTCATTTTCATATTTTCACAAGGAAAAGAAAAGGTCATCTGAATGCAGTTTCCTTTCAAAATTTCAGATCGTGCAGTCTAGGTGAATTAGCACAAACTACAAACAACATTTTAAAACTGCATACACATATTCTTTGTAATACCAAAATATTCATAAATTCATAAGTTATGGTTACAGGTGATGTGGCCTTGGTTGTTAACTCACTGACTTGAACAGAGCTGTTCTCTTTGTCTCATTTCTTTAGGAGCAGCATTCCAAATCCTTGTGGTGGTCTGAGTAATAAACATGGTTCTCAATGCTGGTTTATTCATGTAAATTTTCAAATTCAAATTGAAATATTTATGAGCAGTAGAATTGCATCTTAATTCAAGATTAAGTAATGTTTACTTCATTTCATCCTTTATATGCATTGTATGCTAATATAGATTTCTCCCTGTAGTGTATATATAATGAATTGAATAAAGTTGTAGTCCCTTGCATCTTTCCATATAACTAAAAATTTTCATTTTAAAAATACTTTTAGTAAACCTTCTTTGTACTCGTTCTAATTTATTTAAGTACTTTTTATTTATAGGTTCACAGGATGATACTAGGCTATTGGCCCGGAGGCCCTTGCAAGCAACGGTCTGATATACATTTTGTATAATTCAGTAATTTCCTTTGGATCATGTAGTGAAATGTTTTTCAGCAATTGTCCCAATTGCCTCATATCTTTATTTCTAATAATGTGCAAATATTTGTCAAACAACAATTTAAATTTTGTTAATACCCGAATTAAGTATTTCATCCTCTATCAACAAGGCTACACCATCAAACTAATGATTACCTAGGTACTGTTTTACCAAAATATATAACAATACACTTAATATTGTCAAATTTTAAGCCATTATCTTTTTGTTTATAAAGTAATAATAGCCATATAACCATTTACATGTATATAATCCTCGTCTGATGTTGCCAAAACCCCAGCTTTCCAGTCATCAGTAAATTTATTTGTCTAGCACTTGGTGTCTGTTGGTAATGTTGCCATAACCAAATTAAACACAAGATGTCCTAATACCATCCCATTTCAGATTCCCAAATTTGATGATAGACAATAAGAATGAATACCATTTACCACTACCTGCCAGTTTTCAAATTATTTTGTAATATAGTTAATGCAGTAGTTTGCAGCATTCTTCTTTAAAGTATGTATTAATAACAAAATGGAAAGAGTATCAACAGTTTTATTTAAATATGAATAAACTGCTTCTACGAGTAATCCATGGGCTAAGCTTATAGGCTCATAAAAACAATTAAGCTAGTAAGAGTAGATTTACCTTTGCAAAAACATGCTGAGTTATGTCAAAATTAAATCTTAAATTATTTTGCTGTGACAACAGTTGCAATAAACATCTTTCAAAACATTTTCCTAAAATGGTCGTCAAGCTTATTGGCCTATAATTTTGAGGCAGTGAGCTGTTACCCTTAAAAATGAGAGTTTTAATCGAAGTCTTCAATGTGTTGGATACAAAGTTATTTCTAACCATATTAATAAACATTATGTTTAAAGTGTTAATCAAAGAGGTTTTGACTTTAGTTAATAAAATCCAGGTATCTAATCAATGCACATAGCTGTATGTTTTCTGACTCTATTAAGAAAAAAATCTCACCACTTCCACAGTAATTATTGGATACCTTCTAATATTAACTTATGATCCAAATAATCTGGATCTTGGAAAACTGGAGTATTTAAATATCTAATGAATAATTTAGTAAACTCATTCCATTTGGTATAATTGTTTGGAGATCAGACTCTTAATTGCGTATTTAGTATTGTCTGATTGATTATATATTTATAATATAGCTTCTTTTCTGCATTATTTTGAGACCGACAAAAACTTAGATTTAACTTTCTCTAACATAAAGCTGTTGAAACATTTCTTAAATTTATTTCTCTTTGAACTAATCTGTTTTTCTTCTGTTGTAACTTTATCAACTTGTTGTTCCACCAAAATGGAAACTTACATTTTGGAAAATCACTTGTACACTATTTCGTAGTCTTCCTTGTCTTAACAAAGATTCCAAAATAGTGTGACCAGAGACATTATCTTCTGCCAAATTAATAATAAAACGTTTGTTTGGTATTTTCTCTTAATTAACCTTATTGCAAACATATATTTTATTTCTTACTAATGGAGGCTTCTCATTACATTTAATATTAAACCTAATAGCTAAAGAATCTGAAAATCCTTACGGTGGACCCAGTCTAACCTTATCTATTATTTCATCAAAATTTGGTTAATATAATGACTAAAATATTCTGCCCACTAGTGGCTTCATTGACCAGCTGAGAAAAACCTTTCTGCCTTGGCACTGTCTAGAAATTCTTGTTCAGTGGAAAAAGATAAAAACCAGTTCTTCCAATCATTGTGAGGATCATTGCCTCCCAATCATTGCCTTTTGGGCAGAAATTACCCCTCTCATCTGTTGGATAAGCTTATTACGGAAGTTACTGATGCCAGGGCTACCAGATTTCCACCCATCATTACTAAAGGTTTCATTCCCAAGGGACATGTGGAGAATTCTTCCTCCCAACCTTCTGAACCTCATAACTCCAGGTCCACTTCCTTTAATGCCTCTGTTTCTCTTCCCCCCTCAGACCATACTGCCTTGGTAACAACAGCAGTACCTTCTTCATTTTCTTCTAATATGCTTTCACAAGATATTACTACACGCGACTGGACTGTTGCTTTTCCTATCCCTATTTGTAGGGACGCCATTCATATCAAAAACATTTTACTTAATAACTGGGATATTTTAACTCATAGTCAGGAAGTGGCAAATAAATTAGGTGTCTCACCTGTGTTTTTACACAAAAGAACCAAATCACTCAGGGTGTCATTTGAAAACAGAGACCCTCCTTTTATTATCAACGTACCCTCCACACAAGATAATGCTATTGGTATGTTCCCAATTGTGGTGCTTGTGTTACTTGCCCATACATTTTCAAAGGCAGTTCATATGTTTTTAAACACAATAACTTCAGAGTCCACTTCCACAACCATTTGGATTGTAAGTCTTCTAATGTTGTTTATGCTGCTGTTTGTAATTCTTGTCCAGCATTTTATATTGGCAAGACTTCCAGAATGCTTTCCTCTAGGGTAAAAGAACATTTGGCAGCAATCAGAAAAAATTATTCAAAAAATGCATTAGCAAAGCATAGCTTAAATTGTGGAAACTTTGTTAGCTTCACTTTTCTTATATTACAAAAAATTGAGCCTTTCTTTGGAGATTTTAACACTCTGTTAGAAGTTAAAGAATTGTGTTGGCAACTTAGGTTTAATTCTGATGCCCCTCCTGATTTGAATGAAAACCTGAATATTAGGTGTGTCCTCAGATGGCAAGGTTAAACGTTTCCACTTCACTTTTGCATTTACTTTCACTTTTGCATTTACAGTTATTAGTCATTGAATAATCCTTTGTTCACTGGCTACTGTAGTTACAGTCATATCTCAATGGTCAAGCCTGTTTTCTTCACTCCCACTTAGTATATATACTGTCGTTTTCACATGTACTGTTATTGATAAAGTTCTTATCACTAATAAAAGGACGAAAACTTATCCACTGGCTCCTCAGTCTTTTGTTTATATTAAGAAGTTTTTTATTTATATATATATATATATATATATATATATATATATATACACACACACACACACGTATATATATATATATATATATATATATATATATATATATATATATATATACATACACACACACACACATATATATATATATATATATATATATATATACACACACACACACACACACACACACACACATATATATATATATATGTACACAGACACACGCACACACACATATACACACCCAGTATATATGTATATATGTATATATATATATACACACACACACATATATACATACCCATATATAATATATATATATAATACATACACACACACACATATATACATACCCATATAATATATATATATATATATATATATAATATATATATATATATATATATATATATAGACACACACATATACATACACATATATAATGTATATATACATATATATATATATATATATATATATATATATATATATATACACACACACACACACACACACACACACACATACATACATATATATATATATATACATATATATATATATATATATATATATACACACACACACATACACACACACATATATATATATATATATATATATACACACACACACACACACACACACACACATATATATATATATATATATATATATATATATATATATATACACACACACACATATATATATATATATATATGTATGTATATATATATATATATATATACACACACACACACACACACACACATATATAAATATATATATATATATATATATATATATATATATATATACACACACACACACACACACACACATACATATATATATAAATGTGTGTGTATATCTGTATATATATATATATATATATATATATATATATATATATATATATAAAACTTACTAGATAGAGAATCAAAGCATATGTTTTATGGTTTTAGTATTTCTATTGTGATTTTTAATATATCATTATCATAGTGGTTTGTGTATATAGTATGTTTTAATATGTTTTAGTATATAGGTAAGTAGTTTAGATTCTGTGATAATGAATGGGTTAACTTTGATGCTCTATCTAGTAAGTCATACCATATTGGCTGACCAGTATTTAAAATGGTTGTACTGTAGTGGAGTTTTTGTTTTCTATGGTGTGAAGAAGCGGAGAGTATCCGTGAAAGCGCTTGCCTAACCTACTTTGAATTGAAGTGTGCTGTGTGGAACCATTGCAGGAACCATTGCGCCTTTTTTATTCATAACTACCTTATAGTCTGGGCGGAATGGGGCATAGGTAGTAAACTTGTACAGCCTTCCCCAGGAGTGTCTGTGTGTTTGTATATAAATCCAGTCTCAAATTGTGTGTTTGTGTAAGCTACTTGGGCAGGGTCCCGAAGCACTGGTTGAACTGAGAGGGTGCTGGTGGTTTTGGCTTGACCACTCGGCTGAGATCTTAACTCTATAGCTGTGCCAATGGGGAGTCTTATTGGGGATCTGGAGAAAGAGGCAGAAACCAGCCCCAGACAGACTTTGATTTCTGTGTGCTCTTAAGGAAAATTGTCCTTTACTTTGTGTTTACTTGTCTTCCCAATGTGTACATCCCTCACTGGTGCTAGAGGTGAGGATTGAGGCTCCTTGATTACTGAGCCAGTGCAGGGGCATCACAGTAGGGCGGCCACGGTGGTGCAGTGGTTAGCATTGCTGCCTCACAACAAGAGGTTCTCCAGTTCGATCCTCGGCTGGGGTGCCTTCTGTGCGGAGTCTGCATGTCCTCCCTGTGGTCGCGTGGGTTTCCTCCGGGTGCTCCGGTTTCCTCCCACATCCCAAAGACATGCTGCAGGTGGATTGGACACTCTAAATTGGCCCTAGGTGTGCGTGTGAGTGTGCCTTCTGTGGAAGGTTGGGCGCCGGGCTGGCAACTCGACACCGTAAAACTCCACTGCCATTCAATGTGCGGACAAGGTGATCCGCTGTGGTGACCCCTAACCGGGAAAACGCCGAAAGAAGAAGAAGAAGAAGCAGGGGCATCACAGTAAGTTTTTACACAATTAATCTATATATATAGATCGATAGATGTGATTTTGTGATGCAAAAAATGAAGAACCAGGAAAGCTGTATAGAAATTCAGAGTAGGACGGCAAAATGTATCAGGAAGACGAAAGGTGAATTGGAGGAAAGACTTCAGGTAAGTATGTGGAAGGAAGGAAAAGTGGAAGAAAACTATTGAATTTGCTTGGGATGGCAGCAAAAGAAGAAAGGCTAACAAGTGAATATTTTAAATCACTAATTTGCATCATTGTTTACAAAGTAAGCAGAAAGGAAGGAAAGAGAAGGATAAAAATAGACAAAACATGCAAATAAAAGTAGAGGGACATAGTGGAGGACAAAGTGCATGGGTAGATGAGATCCATCTGAGCATGCCTAAAATCACTGCTTGGGGTTTTCCGAGACCTGTCACAGAGCCTTTTAGCGGTCCTTTTTCAAAAGAGTAGTCCAGGGTGATAAAAGGCAAGCGATATCTAAAAGCAGAGCAACAGGTGTCCAGGAAAACTACATGTCAGTCAGCCTGAAGTCATTAATCTGCAGAATGATGAAGCCAGTCCTCCAGTAAAGCTTACCATGTTCCTGGAACAGAATAAGCTGTTTTGAGGGGGGGGGGGTGTCTATATTAGATGAACGAATGCTTAAAATGTCAAGTACGATATACTCATTCATCTAAATGAAACTGCAGAAAGTTGATACAAAGTGTTTTGAAAATTATAGTTGGCCAGCCATCAGGATGCCAATGGCTGACAGCTAAAATGTACTGTACACCATTAAAACCTCCCCCCAAAAAAAACAAATCATCAAACAAAATAAAGTGGAGGGCTTTGCACCCCACCCCCCTACTTAAATATACCAACTCCAAGATCGCACCACAGTGGAGGACTGTAATAGCATTACACAGAGTGAACAGTGAGCCCGCACCACAGTGGAGGACTGTAAGAACAGCTAGACAGGGTGAACCTTCTGACGTCAGCCATTAGCTTCCCGAAGAATGCCCAACTGTAACTTTTCGAAACTCCTTGTTTCGACATAATGAGGTTTCGCTTAGATGAAAGTTCGCTTAAAAGCTGTTGAGCATGTTGTACACGACATTTTAAGTGTTTGTTCATCTAATAGGGAGCTGTTTAGGGAACCACAGCACTGATCCAGTGCAGGTGGATTCTGCCAGACTGTTGTGATGTGGTTGTATGACTTGGTCACTGTGGAATGGGACAGAGGTACTCCTCTTCATATAATTTCTCTGGATTTCGCACATCACTTTGACTTGGAACTACACTATGAACTTCTTGCATAGATGAGAGGGACAGAAGTGGGCAGAATATTTTGTACATGGGCCGGCCATTGGTTATATAGCAGAGAACAGGAGGCAAAGTTTATCAGAGAGTAAGAATGTGACAAATAGTGTCCCACACGGGTTAGTCTTGGGTCCAGCCTTATTTCTTTACTTATTTATCTCAGATCTTGTGCAGAGAATGGAAAACTGGGTCAATTCCTGTGGAGCTTATCCAGATGACTCTGTTTGGGGGTACTGATAATTGCTGAAGCATGAGGAAGGATGTGAAGGGGACCCGGTAGCATGGTTTAAAAGGTAGTATTTTCACTGTATTTCTTCTGAATCTTTTATGCTGCTTATGACAATAGGAGATACTGCCAGCTATGCCAGGGGAAGTAGGGCATCAGATGTAAGACTTGTGCCAGCATAGCTAGCTGGAATTTTATAAATAATTGTATAGCATTAACCTGATCTGTACAGATGATTGAGCTGAAAATGTACTCTGCTTGTGTTATTTCTGTTAAAATGCATCAACAGTACACACTGCTGAAAGGTAGAGAAATGTGCATTCATTATGGTAACTGAATTAAATGTATATGTTTCAATAGAGGACACTGGCACAGCAATGGTTAACCAGCTGACTTATTTTAAGAAGAATAACAGAATTGTAAATGAGCTCTTGAATCATTAAATGGCACCCTGCAGTGCTGAATAGGACTGGAAATGCCGGTTATGGGCCAGAGCCTTTGTTCATTTTTTTTTTTTTTTTTTTTACATTTTATATATTTGATTACCAGATTGGTCTGACTGGGGAATCAGGTGCCCGTTTTCAGCAGAGACCTGGGCAGAAGAGCTCCACATACATTACAATCATAAAAATACAAAAGCTCCATATACATGATAAAAATACAAAAGTCAGAGATGAGTACAAATTAATAGAGCAAACAATAGTATATCATTGCATAGTATGATGAGAACTTACAGAAATGTACAAAGTATGGCGTGTACAGTAGTAAAGCAGAAAATATAATGTATCTGAGTAAGAAAGTGTAGTAATACTATATATAGTTATATATGTTCATTTAAAAATACAATTCATTATGGTAGTTTTTTTAATGTGGTTGACATTTGAGTAGTGCCAGAGGAAGATTTACCTCAATGGTGGTAGTAGTGCTAGCCATGGTCAGTACAGGTACATTGCCAGATAAGATTGAGGTGGGTTTTTAATTGGATTTTAAAGATAAGACTGCTGTTTTGTAGTCTGATATCCAGTGGAAGAGAATTCCAGATTTTAGCAACTGTGTAGGAGTAGAAGGATTCACCAGCACTGTATCTACACTTAGCTTCTTCAAGAAGGGCTTTGTCTGTGGATCTTAGTTGTCGAGCAGAATAGTGAAAGTTGAGTAAGCCTGAGATATCAGCAGTCTTGTTTGGGTGGTGCACCAAGTAATGAGCCATGGGGAGTTGGTTATAGTTTAGTAAGTTGGGAAGTTCTAGTCAACTTAGTTGTTTTAGTGGACTGACAGTGGTGGGAGCAGAAATTAGAGTGGGTTCTGAATCTAGCTATTTTATTGTAGCACATGGACAGTTTGTGTAAGTCTCTCTTGGTAAGGTTTGTTAATACAGGGGATGCATAGAGCGATGTAGAGAGAAGATGAGTTGTGGATAATTTTTGGTTAGATAGTTTTACAGCAGAATAGTGTTCCAAGTTTTTATGGACTTTGGATATGGTTTGTGCTATGTGTTTGTCAGACTTCAGGTTTGGTCAAGTATTACACAAAGAAGTTTAGCTTGTGATACTGGGGAGAGTTGGGTATTATTGGTCGAATTGATAGAGAACATACCTAGCCTAACTACCTATAAACAACTAAGGAATCAAACAAAAAAAAAATCAAAACAGACAAGCAAATGTACTTCCAATCCTGCCAGCAAAAACACCAACCCCCCCCCCCCCAAATTCCGGGATAACCTAAAGTATCTCCTATGTCCAGGACATTCCCCAACCCCAACCCCAGTAACCACTAACAACACTGATCCCACTGCAACCCAAATCAACTCCCACTTCATAAATTCAATAATCTCTCTACTAGACAATCAACCTAATAAACCTCTTACACTCCCTATCATTTCCCTGAAAATCCTAACCCTTTCTGCTTCTCTCCCATTCAAACAACCTACATAAAATCTCTCCTAGCCAAACTTAATAACCCTGCTGTCTGGCTGCAGACCAGCTCCTAAACAAGTTATTGAAATGTGCAGCCCCTCCATTGCTTACCCCATATTTATCTTGATCAATTGCTCAGTCTCTGAACAATATGTACCATCTGTCTAGAAAATATCCCATATCATCCCACTCCACAAAGGAGGTCCCCCCAAAGATCTATCCAACTTCTGCCCCATTGCCATTCTTTCCCCACTAGCTAAAATCTTAGAAAAATACATCCACACACAGCTTCTCAACCACCTACTCTCCAGTAATTTCTTATCCTATTCACAACATGGCCTCAGACCCAAACACATTACTCCCACTGCCCTGATCTATCTTACCAACACCATTCATCAACTACTTAATGAAGGGCAGGCAGTCTCCTCTATCTTTCTTGAAATGTCTAAAGCCTTCAACACCCTTTCCCATCAACTCCTACTCAATAAACTCCATGGCATCAACACCCTCTCTCTGTCCGGGTTCCTCGGTTATCTCTCAAATAGGCAGCAGGCCACCATATGTCAAAATACTCTCTCCCCCTTCTCCCCATTTCTGTTGGCATGCCCCAAGGCTCTATACTAGGCACACTCTTCCTCATCCTATTCACAAACGACATCAGCACAGCAACTAAGCTAGCCACAACTATCCATTACGCAGACGATGTAACCCTTATATGCTCCGAATCAACTCCCCAAGAACTTCAAATAAAAATTCAATCATCCTTCCCTAGCATAGAAAAATACCTATCAGAGTATTAACTAAGTCTCATCCCAACCAAAACCAAACTAATAATCTCCAAAAACCAAAATTCCAAACCTTGTCTTACCCTTCTATCAATTCACTCCTCAAACGGTACCAAGATTGAACCAACAACTCATTCCAAACTGCTAGGGATCACTATAGCTGGGAATCTAACTTTTGAAAAACACATCTCCTTAACAATCAAAAAAATGCACATCAAGCTTCGGGACCTTATATAGGGCCAAACCATATCTATCCCTCAACACCAGGCTTGCCACTGCCCGTTCTCACCTACCTTCTTCCCTCCTTTACGGGTCTCACATACTCGCCAACCTTCACATATCAGTCCTAAATAATCTTGAATCCTGCTATCACAAAATTGCAAAGTTTGCTTTGAATGCCCCACACAGGATGCACCACTGTGCTGTCCTCTCTCAACTAAAACGGCTTGAACACCCTAACCTTCTGGCTCTCAACCAACTATCGATAGCCACAAAATAATTCACTTTCCCACTAACTGCCCTGCCCTCTCCAATTTCATCCGACTTAATCTTATCCCTAGGACCCTCAGATCCTCCAACAAACTTGCAGTAAAAGTCACCCAATCCTGTAACTATCATGGGAACTGTCTTTAGTCTAACAAAATTACCTATGGAATACTCTTCTTCCTGAAATTACTAAAACCCCCCCACCATCATGATTTCAAACAACTAATAAACTACCTAACTAATCACTGGCTCTGCTACTGCCTGCCCATACTAGTATTTACTCAACACTATTACTACAATCTCCCCCTGATTTCCCCACTCTAAATATTTTTTTGTATTAATCCCTCCTTGCTACTATGCCACCTCTGTTGCATGAAATTGTTTTAAGGTTGAATCTCTAATTTCTAGTCAAACATTGCCACTTTGTGTAACGTCATTTTTTTGCCTACACTCTCTTATGTTATTGTAAGCATGGATTGTTTTTTAAATGTCTTAGAAGTACTGTACAGTGAACTAATACTGTGTCATGCAATATATATTGTGCCGTTTTTGGGAGCTTTTCTCCCTGGGCCTCCGCTGAAAATGGGCTCCTGGCCCAGTTGGACTTTCCCAGTTTGTTTATTTTATTTGTTTATTTTCAGTTTGATTACCGGGGAAGACCATTGGGCCCAGAGAGCCCATTTTCAGTGGAGGCCTGGGGAGGAAAAACTCCATGAAACAGATTACAGTAAAGATAGCATTCCAATAAAAATAAAAGTACAAATACATATCAAATAATACGCAGTGTGCGCAATATTGCCTATAGTGGAAAAATATTGTGCAGATACATTTTAACAAATTCACACAGTTAAAGTCAAAAGCTACTTACAATATTTACAGAGTGTGAGAGATCATCCTGGAATTAGTTATAGAAGGTTATAGCTAGCTATAGGGTGCTTAGGAACTCAGCAGGATAACCTCCCAGGGGCTTTTGTTAAAGAGTTCTAGGTAGGGAGAATGCAGTTACTTTTCCATTTGGAGAAGAGGTAGGTGTAAAGCTGAGTTTTGAAGTTGTTTGTGTTTGACATTGCCCTTAGTGTGGAAGGGAGAGAGTTCCATTTTTTACCTAGGGAGAAGGAGAAGAGAAGTTGTCCAGCAGGACGTTTAGGTTTGTGGACAGTAATTAAGTTTTGGTGTTCGGATCTGAGTTCTATTTGGGGTGTATGGGGGAAGGATGCTAGAGCCAGGCATTTGTTTGGATTAAATATTAGTCTATGTGCTGTAGTGAGCTGGAGGAAGTCCTAGTAATTTGTGAATTCTAACCAGTTGAGGGCTCGGAGAGTAACACAGTGATGAGTGGAATGTTTGGCTTTGGTAGCAAATTTAGAAATTTTGTTATAACAGCTTTCAAGTTTGTAAGTGATGGAAGAGGATAGAGTAATTAGTAGTGGGGCACCGTGCAGAAGGGAGGGAAGGAGGTAAGAGGAGGCCAGATTATGCCTGGTAGAAGTAGAGAGGAAGTGGTTGTTCCTGTACAGCATACCTAGTTTTTGGTGGGTTTTCTTTATATTTTGCTGAATATGGATGTCAAACTTGATGCGTTTGTCTATAGTTACACCAAGTAGTTTGGCAAAGGGTACAACTTCTATTGGAGAGTTGCTTTGGCTAAGGACTTCGAAGGAATTTTTATCAAAAGAGAAAGATTTTGAGGGTGTGAATAGTAGTATTTTAGATTTGGAAAAACACACGAGCCTTGTAGTGACAACAATATAGCAGAACAGATGAAATTACTATGAGAATACCACGAACTAAGAAGGCTCAAGGAGACAACACGTAATAAAAACGATAATTTATTAGACTTGTTAAATGAATAGGTTACGCGCTTTCATCTAAAAATCATAGACTTCATCAGAACACAACTTAAAATAACCAGATTATTTAAATACTCTACACAAACAATCAATTCTGCACAATTGATGATCCAATGCAAATACACTGATGTCATATCCTGTATACAAGGAAAAATATCTAAGGAAAAATATCTACTTGGATAGTGAATTTAAAAATAAATATATACTGAACCATGTTGTAGAAAAATAAATGAATTCAACATATAAAAAAATTAATGAATTCAACATTTTAAAAGCTGGAATTCCCTTATATCCTCGCTTGTAACACCAGCTTGATGGAAATGTGTTCATTAATGCCAGGTGGTGCGATGGCATTTAAAAGTATTTGCCATCTCACCTCTTTTTCACCTAACAATGCATTCAAATTTCCCTCTCTATTGGACTGACTCGGAACTTCCAAAATTGCAAACTTAAAAGTGGAACAACCCACACTATCTCTAACATGTCTGAAAAGTGCATTATTTACATCTTCTTTCCTGATCGCATACAAATGATCGTATATCCTATCTTTGAGATGCCTCCCAGTTTTACCCACATAAAAACTGGGGCACCCAGTGCACTTGGCAAAGTAAATAACATTTTGTGTTTGACAATTGCCTTTCCTAAAACAAATTCTAGTCTTATTTTTATTCCCCACCACCAGGGGCACATCTTCCAAAATAGCTGAACAATAATTACAATGTCCACACTTTTTTGTACCTCCCTTATCATAGTGTGTATATGTTTTGATACTCTGAAATTTCTTTTTCAAATTACATCCTATTTTGTGCACAAATTTTGGCTCATCCCCCACTGTTGTAAAAATGCCCTCATCACACTTGAGTATATTCCAATTCTCTCTTATAATCTTTTTAACTTGCCCTGTATGATCATTAAATGGCAATACACAAGCTCTACTATACTCATTGGTCATTTTCCCAGTTATCTCTGTCTCCGGAGGAGTACTATTCCTTACATCCACCCCTAACAAGGGCTTAAATTTCTTTCCCCACTCACTACTAACATATGTGATGGCATCTTCCACTACAAAAGATGGATAACCCCTTTCCTTAAACATGGTACCTATAAATTCAAGTTCCTGTAACATGTCTTGATAGTCCGATGTCATACGGGCCACTCGTATGCATTGCCCTTTCACAATGTTTTTCTTCTGCCTAAGGGGATGACAACTACTATACTCCAAATAGGAGTTACTGAACGTTTCCTTCCTGAAAATTCGGGACTTGAACCCAGTGGTGGTCAGGGAGATGTATGTATCCAAGTATGAGATGCCTTCCTTACTAATGTGATATGTAAATTTCAAAAAAGAACTGGACATGTTAATGTACTCTATAAATATCTGTATTTCACTAATAGTTCCATCCCACAAAATGAATACATAGTCCAGATATCTAACATAACATCTGATGTGTTTGCTCTACCTGTTGTTAAAAATAACCTCATTTTCCCAATCCAACAACACAAGATTCACATGCAGGGTAGCACTAGCAGCCCCCATAGCTAGTCCCTTGCTTTGCCTATAGTATTCCCCCTCCAAAAAAATAAAATTGTAGTCTAGTACAATACTTATGAATTCACTTATAAGAGTGATCTTACCCCAATCAAGGTCACTATATCTCCTGATACCACTAATAAACCTCTCCATCCCTTCGTCTCTGGGGGTGTAGGAGAATAAATCAACCACGTCAGTGGTGACCAAAGTTAGATCCTGTTTCCACAATGTGGGGGTCAATCTACTTAGGAAGTCCCAAGAATCTTTAACTATATGTTCCACTTTCCCATAAATAAATTTCAACCAACAGTCTACCACCTTACCAAAAGGGAAGGTTTTTGACTTACTTCCTAAAATAATTGGTCTAAACGGGAGGGTGGAACATGTTCTTGTGGATCTTGGGAATTCCTACCATAGTGGCTAATGTGGGATGTTCTACTCTAAGAAATTTGTATAGATCACCATCAATTCGATCTTCTATCAAATATTCCTCCAACAGGGCATCTATTCGCTGATAGGCTATATTTACTTCATTGATCGAAGACACCTCATATTTGTCAGAATCCTGTATTATTAGCTGCATCTCATTCAAATAATCATTAGTCTCAAATAACACTACCCCTCCCCCTTTATCTGGCTGCATTATTCTGATGTTATTATTACTACTACACAACGCACACATGGTGTCATGTTCTTCCTTTGTGGGGTTGTAGTGTATTTTACGATGTCTACTGTTGTCCAGATATCGATATAGTTGATCCACTACAACCTTGTCAAAGCTGGCCAGCGTGGGATTTAAGGGGGGGGGGGTAAAAGTCCTTCTTTTATGAAGTAAAGTTTTGGAATGTCGCTCTTCAACCCCTTTGAAATGCACAGACAAATTTAACTTCTGTAAAACAAGTTTGAATTCTATGATATTGTCAACAGTATTATAACTAGTATTAGGTACAAACTTAACACTCTTCTTAAATAGTGCAAAATGATGATTTTTCAATTGTAATGAGGTATAATTATAGATATAAAAATTCCCCTTACCAAATTTGACTTCATTGTATTTGATTATACCATCATTATTGGATGCAGTTACCAACTCCCCCTGTTCCCCCTGTGTCTGGGTGGTTTGTATGTTCATTTGTTGTCCTCTCTTGCTCCATTGTTGTCCCCCCAGTGTAATTCTTCTTGCCGATATTTCGGCTCCATAACTTGTTCACTGGAATGTCCACCTGTGTCCCCCTGAATTCTAGTAATTTTACTTCTCTTGTTCCAATTATATGCATAACCTTCCTTATACTGTTTCAAATCCCTCTTTAATTTTGCACATTTTCTCATAAAAATCTTATGGTTATTACTGTCAGCAAGTTTGAATTTTTTATCGTATAAATTGCTCCACTGATCAAATAAAAGGTCATGTGTATTACTTGTGTTTAAACTATCAACCTCCTTCAATAGTTTGCATATTTTGCTATCATTACACTTAATAATAAACTTCATAAAACTCACCCCAAAACCATCAAACAGAGCATTACATTCATTTAATAACTCTTCATTTAAGACAATACCCATTGGCCTCATGAAAAAAACGAAGCCCCATAGGAACTATTTTAAGTTTAATACAACGACTCAAATAAGAGTTCTCCAACTGTATATTTGTAATGGTATTGAGCCATTTACCAAAATCAAAAATCATGTCTTTTAAGGTACCATCATGTTCCTGACGGGGAACATCTTTTTCCATTATAAGGGAATCCGTAAACTGAAAGTTATGAACATTCTTAAAATAAGACTCCAGTCCTTTGTCATTGCCCTGAATAGTTTCCACCAGTTTCCCCAAATGCTGAATAATAGGGTTGGTAACAGTACCTTGTTGGTCGGCATAACCGACAACTGAATAAGTTCTTTTAGGAACAGTTCTTTTAGGTTTAGCCCCCGAAATACAAATCTCGTCCTCCGTACTGTTGCATCGCCCAACTGAACCTGTTTGCCTGGATTCCTGCTGTTGTTCCTGGCTGGCAACCGCACCATAAGAGGATCCGGGATTGATGCATTCGACGCTGGGGCTAGGGTAACCACCAAGCCCACATCCAACTGTGCCAACGTTACCACCCATAATATGTGTTGACGTAGAACGCTCCTGAGCTGGATCTCCTGATTTGATGGGTTGACTACACATTTCAATAAGTCTCGTCAACTCCCCTTTAATAATTACCATCTCCGACTGTAACTTTTGCATTTCGTCCCTACGTATGGGCGAAAACATGGATGGCAATTCGTCCAATGAGTTCATGGTGAAAAAAACTGGGTAAAACTGGGAGGCATTGAAAGATAGGATATACGATCATTTGTATGCGATCAGGAAAGATGATGTAAATAATGCACTTTTCAGACATGTTAGAGATAGTGTGGGTTGTTCCACTTTTAAGTTTGCAATTTTGAAAGTTCTGAAGTCAGTCCAATAGAGAGGGAAATTTGAATGCATTGTTAGGTGAAAAAGAGGTGAGATGGCAAATACTTTTAAATGCCATCACACCACCTGGCATTAATGAACATATTTCCATCAAGCCGGTGTTACAAGTGAGGATATAAGGGAATTCCAGCTTTGAAAATGTTGAATTCATTAATTTTTTATATGTTGAATTTTTTTATATGTTGAATTCATTTATTTTTCCACAACATGGTTCAGTATATATTTATTTTTAAATTCACTATCCAAGTAGATATTTTTCCTTAGATATTTTTCCTTGTATACAGGATATGACATCAGTGTATTTGTATTAGATCATCAATTGTGCAGAATTGATTGGTTGTGTAGGGTATTTAAACCATCTGGTTATTTTAAGTTGTGTTCTGATGAAGTCTATGATTTTTAGATGAAAGCGCTTAACCTATTCATTTAACAAGTCTAATAAATTATCGTTTTTATTACATGTTGTCTCCTTGAGCCTTCTTAGTTCGTGGTATTCTCGTAGTAATTTCATCTGTTCTGCCATATATAGTATTTTAGATTTGTTAACATTGAGAGAGAGGTGATTTTTGATTCATCCAGATCATAGTAGTTGAGAAGGCAGTCTGAGTTTTAGATAGGAGTCCAGGGATGTTAGAGGCAGAGCAGACAAGTATAGAGTCATCTGCATATTAGATGACTTTGGCATTAGGAATGGCAGAGTGAAAGTTATTGATAAAGATATTAAACAGCATTGGTCCGAGGATGGACCCCTGTGGTACTCTGGTAGGGGTGAGTAAGAAACTAGAGGTGCCTTTTTTCCATTTCACAGCCTGAGATCTAACTGACAGCTTGAGGACCAGGAAAGTGTGTTTCGGGAGAGATTTAGGTTTGAGAGGTGACTTGGAAGGTGCTTATGGGAAACAGTATCGAATGCTTTAGAGAGATCTAGGAGCACTGTGGATACTAAGTTCCCAGGATCCCGGGCTTGATTGACAGTTTCTAAGAATGAGAGTAGAGCTGTTATTGTGCTATGTCCCGGTCGGAAGCCATGTTGGGTAGGGGTAAGAAGTTGTTTTTTTGTCAGAAAAGGCATAAGTTGGAGGTGGATGCATTTTTCTAGGATTTTGGAGGTTGGAGAGAGAAGAGCTACAGGGCAGAAGTTTGAAATGTTAGTGTTTTTGCCTCCCTTGTGGAGAGGAAGAATAAAGGCAGAACGCCAGAGTTTAGGGATATAGGATTCCTTTATGGATCTGTTAATTAGGATACTAATTGGGAGAGCTATGCCATCGACAGCAGACTTGAGAAAGGAAGAGGGGATGTTGTCAGGTGCATTGGAACAGGGTTTAAATTTGGATAGAAGTCTTTTTATGTAGTTAGTGGAGACAGGTTTAAGCTCAAACATAGGTGGGAAATTATTTGGAGACTTAGATGAGCTGGAATGTAGGAGAGATGGGTCGTTGTTGGGAAAAGTTTTCATTAGGTCAGATATTGACTCTATAAAGAGAGTTGAATAGTGAGGTTAATTCGAGGTCAGATTTACTTGGGTCCGGACAGGGGTTATTTTTGGAGCCTTGGTTGAGGAGTGAGTTTATGGAGTTCCAAAAAAGTCTAGTGTTAAAGCCTAGTGTTCTTGGGGATGGTTGGACTGCAGCTTAGTGTAGTAGGATTTTTTGTCTCTGAAGATTTGTTTTTTTGCAAAGTTATGGAGCTGTGTATATTGGAGAAGGGTTTCGGGAAGTTTATTCTTTTGGTAAAGCTTCTAGGATTTGTCTCTTTCATGCATAATTTGCTTTGTTTCTCTGGTTAGCCAAGGGGCAGTTATAGTTTTTATTCTTTTTTTCCTTGGTGGAGCTAGGGAATTTAGAGCATCTAAGTAAGTGGAATTAAAATGGTCTATGACTTTATCGAGTGGAAGGGTTTTTAGAATGTTCTAATTCATTTGTTTGAGATAGTTAGAGAAGGTTTTGGGGTCAAATTTACTAAGGTTGCGGGTCTGAATATATTGCTGCTGTTGTGGATGGGATGTGGTTGCAATGTAAATGAAAGCTGGGAGGTGGTCACTAATAGAGTCAGAGATGGTGCCAGAGTTGGTAATTTTATTTGGATGGGTGACTAAGATACAATCAAGGGTGGATCCTGGGGGATTTGTTTTATTGGGTCTGGTGATGGAGTGGGTTACTTGAGTAAAGTTAAAGAGGTTAATGGACAGGGGATGTATGGGACTTTTGATTTTATTCCAGTCAGTGTTTACATCGCCTAGTATGTTAGTTTCAAGGATAGTTTCAGCTGAGGCCCATTGGAGTATGTCTTCATGGGTTGAGACGTTATTTCCGGGTGGGATATAAAGGACGATGATACAGAGGGTTTTGTGATCATTCATTTTTAATAGACCGACTGTTAGTTCTGCATTGACGAATTTAGGAATGAGGTTTGGTAGGGGAATTAAGGTAAGTAGATTGGACTAGATTAATACAACACCTCCGCCTTTTTTCTTTGGACGGTCACATCTAAGAGTGTGAAATCCAGAGGGTAGGATTTCAGAATCAGAGATGTGGGGTTTGAGCCAAGTTTCAGAGATGGCTACAATGTCAGGTTGGTTATGACTTAACAATTGTAATAAAATAAATAAATAAAAGAGCAGAAGATTCAGTAGTTTTCGTAGAGTGGAAAAGCATAAGTTGGGTCTTTTTGGAGTTAAGTATTAGTTGTGAGTTTTTTAACCAGTTTTCAATACTAGAGAAGGCCTCTTGGGTTTTAGTCTGGAGTGTTTTGGAGTGTGGGGACTGAGCAGATCAGTGTAGTATCATCTGCATTATTGGATTATTGTAGCTTCCTGGGTGGCGGTGTAGAGGGTGTTTGTAAAGATATTAAATAGTAGGGATCCCAGAATGGATCCCTGTGGTGCACCTACTGTTACTGGGAGAAGGAGGGAGAGGGAATTATGCCATTTAACTGCTTGTTGATGGTTGGATAGATAGTTTTGAAACCAGAGCAAGGAGGGGTTGTTTAGGTGGAGTTCGGCTAGGATAGTTGAGTAATTTGCTGTGGGATTCTGTATCGAATGCTTTGGACAGATTGAGGACGGTGGCAGACACTAGGTTTCCTTGGTTCCTATTTTGATTGACAATGCTGATGAAGGATATGAGTGCTGTGGTGGTGCTATGGGATGGGGGAAAGCCATGTTGGGTGTTGGTGTGCAGACTATTTGTAAGTAAATGTTTCATCAGCTGAGAATAGATACATTTTTCAAGGATTTTTGATAGGCGGATAAGATGGCTAAGGGGCGGTAGTTGGTAAGTTCAGTTGAGGGACCACCTTTATGCAAGGGTATTATGTAGGAGGTTTTCCAATGGGCTGGAATTGTATGCTCCTTGAAAGACTGGTTTATAAGTATCGAGATGGGATAAGCAATAGCACTAGCGGTAATTTTGAGGTACTCTGCAGGGAGTTTGTCGATTGCCAAGGTGATGGGTTTTAATTTAGTGAGGTGCTTGTATATTGTGTTGGTTTGAAAGTGAATGGGGGGTATGAGTTTGGGTTGCTGATTGGTGTGGCGGAGTGCAGGTCTGGCTGTTGCTAGTTGGGTTAAGGATGGAAGAAGTGAAGTAGTTGTTAAATTGGGTAGTTATCTCTATATTATCTCCTCTGACATTGGGGGGAGGGGTAGTGGGTTTGCGTGGTTGTAGTACTTGGTTCACAGCTGCCCAGACTTTTTGGGGGTTAGTGGTATGTTTTACTTGTAGCTCTGTGTAGTGATTTTTCTTATCTTGCCTTATCTATTTTTTTTTTTTGCTTTATTACGTAGTTTGAGGAAGATCTGCCTGTTGTGATTTGTCTTATTGTAATACCATGTATCCCAAGCTTTATCTCTAAGTTTTAGAAGGATTCTTGTGTTTTTAGAGAGCCATGTGGCTGCGTTGGTTTTTATTCGACTTGTCCATGGAGGTCATCTGATTTAATATGTTTAAAAAGGTAGAAGTGAAGTAGTCCACTGCCTTGTCTAGTGTGAGGATTGTTAGGGGACCTCAGCTGCAATACCTTAGTGCATTAATGAAATGTTCGAGTATGAAATTTTTTTTGGATTACAGATTTCAGTTAGGGTGGTTGTTTTAGTGGTTCTGAGGTGTTGTCTTAGTAGGAATGGGGGTAAATGGTCACTAAGGCCAGTTGGTACTGTACTATAATATTGGTCAGTAAATGGGTTGTTTGTAAGGATCCAGTCTAGTATGGATTCCTTGTTTGTAATTTTGTCAATGCAGGGGTGTTTGGATAAGTTGAGTATAGGAATACAGGTTGATGTGATTAGAGAAGAGAGGATAGTTGTGTTGATGGATTTCCAGTCAGTGTTGAAGTCCCCTAGGAAGAGTGTCTCCTGTGGGGGGTTTGCGGTTGTCCAGTTTAGTATAGACTCGAGAGTAGATCTGTTGTCACCTGGGGGTATGTAAATGCCCACTAGGTTTAGTTGCTTCTGTTGATTGATTTGAATTTTGGTGAATAGGGTTTCTGCATTGTTAAATGTTGGGATTTCTTTAGGTATAAGGTCTGCCTTGAGGACAGTCTTGTATAGTATGGTGATGCCTCCACCTTTTTTGATACCCTGATTATGTTATAACCTGGGGGAAATATCTCATTGTTCTTAATGTGGGGTTTGAGCCAGGTATCTGTAATGAGTGTAATGTCTGGGTTGCAAGTGGAGAGTTTGGCGTATACTTTGTTAGTTTTGTTCAAGATACTTGTAGGGTTCATACTAAGCATAAGTAGGTCACAGGGTTTTTTTTACAGTTAATTGCATGTTGGATGTTTGGAATAGTGAGATTGGTAGTATCCGTTTTGCGGCTTGGGTTGGGGTGCATACACCACAATTTTGGAGATGTGTTTATAGGAATAGACATAGAGATTGAATTTTGACTAGAAGTTTAGTTAATCTGTTGGGTTTGGTGGAAGGTATGGTGGAATTAATATATTTGAGTTTGTGTAGCTGAGTGGTAGAGTAGTTCAGTAAGTGGGGTTAGGTGTTGGAGAAGGAAGTGTTACTATGTGGTTGGTAGGTGGAAGTTAGGGTTGGGCTGGGGTGAAATATTATGTGAGCATTGTGGTAGCAGGTCATGGTGTAAAGTGTAACAAGGGTAACTAGTAGTAATAGATGAGAGGGAAATGTAGTTGCTTGTGGGTTTCTGGGTGGTTTGGTTGGTGATGGTATTATGGGGGTATAGAGTTTAGTAGGAGGACTTGGTGGAGGGAGGGAGCTTGTTAATGTTTGCAATTCTGTTGTTTTGGGATTGGTTGAGGTGGTGAGTGGGATTTGTATGGGGGGCTGTGGTTTTGTGTCTAGAAATTGGCAGGTAGTGGGGGTGGATGAGATTTGGGTACAGTGTAGGGGAGTGGAGTGAAGTCCGAGCTTAGCGAGGGTGGAAAGGAGCTGGCAGGCCCCAGATCAGTAGTGCAGTAACTTACAGGAAGATGATTACACACCAGGGGAGATAAACAGCTGCTTTGGAATTTGAAAAAAAAAGGAAACAAAATGGCACCCTGGGTTTAAATTACCTCAGGCTATCCAATACAGGACAAGAGCTGGAGGGGGAGGGGTAAAGACTACAGGGAAGGAGATGGATAGCCAATGGGTAATTGAACTCTGCAGACACTGTTAAGTGCAAGAGGATTAGAAACCAATCAGTGAACCTTAAGAAAGGGTATGCTACTTTGCACAGTTACTCTACTGTTAAGTTAAGCCAAGTGTAAACATATAATTTTACACTGAAATTCTTAAAAGGATATAAAATTAAAGCTAGAGTTAGTTACAGATGAAACAGGAGTGGTAATGGAATGCTATTTTATAGATTTACATTTTTCTCAAAAGAAAATAGACTTTAGTTGGGGGGGACCACTTACTGGAGAGGGTTATGCAGCTATTGCTTCCTGACAATGTGCTCGTCAGTACAGTGGTTTGATTAAGGAACCAATAGCAGAGTGTATTAACACACTCACTAACATTTGTTTAAGTTAGTGCAGTTAAGGTATTTATTGTCTAGGCACTTGAAAGTTAAGCACCTGCATTAGTTTTTAGTCTCTTTAGTTACAGGACAGTGTCTGTGGGTACACAGTGCTCAAGTGACATTTTTGAGGTTTCCACTGCTTGTTATTGGGGGGGGGGGTGGAGACCCGCTTGACCCGATGGGTGGCTTGGATTAATTAGTTTTTAGTCTGTTTAGTTACAGGACAGTGTCCTTGGGTGCCCAATGCACAAGTGAGATTTTTTGAGGTTTCCACTGCTTGTTATGGGGGAGGGGGGTGAGACCCGCTTGACTCGATGGGTTGCTTGGATTACTTGAATGCAAGAACTTAGATTAGGATGATTACACACCAGGGTAGACAAGCTAGTAAACCTGTGGCAGCCTTTCCCAGGTGTGTGTGTGTGTGTGTGTGTATATACAAATTACATCTTAGAGTGTGTGTGTCAGCTACTTGGGGCCGGGACACAAAGCACTGGGTTTACAGTGTGTGTGCTTGAGGATATGGCTTGGAGACACTGCTGCGGACCTAACCTTACAGCTGTACCAGTGGGGAGTTTTATTGGGGCTGTGGAGGGAGACGGATATAGACACATTCAGATCCCAGGCTGAGCGTGTTCCTTGTGTGCTCTTAAGGGAAATTGTACTTGATGCAGAGAGGTCTGCATCTGGAAGTACTGAATGTATCCATTTGTATTCCAAGTGCACTTCCCTCTCCAGTGTCAGTGGTGAGGATTCAGGCTCCTTGATTACTGGCCCAGAGTGGGGATGACACACATTGATGCCCATCACATATTGGTAGCAGTGGTGGGCATCACACTGCACCTAGGGAGTGGCAACCCTGAGTAAGAAATTGCATCTGAAGGATTCAAATTAAAAAGTCTATTTCAGAAAAATGGCCACATGGGGTTATTGTTGTGAATAATGCAAACTACAAGGCAGAAAATTAAGGATAGTGATAGAGGTATATTGAGTAAAGGGACATACATCTAGTAGAATGCAAAGATAAGAATGCGATAATACATTCTTAGACTTTGCATAAGCCACAGTTTAAGTACTTTGTTCACTTCTGGAAGACTTATGGAGAAAAAAAAAGATTGCAGTGCTAGAAAGGGTAATGGAAGTTGACTAAAATGGTTTAAGAAACTGAGGATATGATACGAAGAACCTAAAGAGTTGAAATTTTTCACTGAAAAAGAGAATCAGTGCGTATGGTATTGGTGTATAAGGCATTAATGACAAAGTGATGGGATAACATGACAAAGGAGTAGTGCAGACAGAAAGCGACATGAGTAGCAGATGAATGCTGAATGAAATGCTGTTAAAGAACTGATACTATAGAAACAATTGTGTAAACATTAAATAATGACTAAGATAATTCCATGTTTGACAGGACGGGTATTGACTTTAGAAAGCACATTTTCACAGAGGTGGTGGTTATTAGGAAATATAACGAGTGGTAGAAGTTGTGACAAGTAAGATTTTTAAATTCGCTTAAGAGAGGATTGCAACTGGTTGCAACAGACGAGCAGTTGGGACAGACTCAAAAGTTCTCCTGGCTGATTTGTGGTATCTTGTGTTCATTTATCACCCATTGAAGTAACTTACTACCCTCTCCATTTTGAATATGTAAGGAAAAAAGTCCATAGAATTAGCATCAGTAATGGCAGATTAATGTGATTTATAGCATCATCCTTACAGACCTGCAGTAATGCTTTTCTAAACTCATCCTTGCCTGACTCTTCAGGAGCAGTTGAAAAGACAGTAAAGACCTACCTTTTGTGGTTACTTCAACAAATTCAGGTAGTTAAATTGTTCTTTTTACACTTCCATATCTTCTACAAAATCTCAGTTAGCAATTCCATGTTTCATCCCTGTGCCCTCAGTAAGGATTGCAAGGTGAATGCCCTTTTCTATCGTTTCTTTTTCTATTGCCAGACCCCCTTTTTATCAGCAGGGGCAAAAAGATAGAGTGAAGATACTTTAGGCCTCCCAAAGGATACTTTGTAATTAATCACATGAGGATGGTGGACATTGTCGTCTGTGCCTCAAGGAACCTGCTGAAAAGTTTTACCCACTGGTGGTATGTTTGAAAGATGAAGATCAAGATGTTTCTCCTCCAAATGGGAATGTCCTTCACATGCTCCCACCTAAAACTTCCACACTACTAACTCCACACCTAAATCATCATTTCTTTGCTTACTTTAACTTAATTCAGAGATCTTGCTCAGAACACCTTTTCATAAATCTTTTGCATGCATGTCTCTGGCCTACCTTACTCATATTCTGAAACTTTCATTGTTTGTTTTTCTTATCCATTGTACCCATAATATTGTGTTCCTCTGTAATATTGTTAAGTTGTCTCTATTCGTATGTCTGTTTGGGGTTTTTCCCCTCGGGTCTCCACTGAAAAAAGGTAATTCTTACCCAGCTGGACCAACCCGGTTAACAAATGCAAATAAATAAATAAATAATAAATGAGTAGGACTTGCTGGGTGAGATGCTGTCAAAGATATGAACTTATCTTGGGCACTGCCTAACTTTTTTTGAGAGTTTCTGCAGTACCAGTCTTCAAGAACATATCACTCAGAATGATGTATTTCTGCATTATTCCCTTATCCTCAGGAATCAAGTACTGATGCATTTACGGAGATGGTCTCTTTATGGTAGTTTTTACTGTATAGCTTACACTCTCTTGGAGCCTTCTCATAAGATTTGTTTGTAGTAAAAAGTAAGTGGGAAGGGACCACTTGTTCTTTGTCACCATGCTTCAGTTGATGCTGATGAATGCAGTGGTCTGGTGGGCAGCATTATAGATAACTAATGCTTGTTCAGTCTGTGCAACAGACACCACCTGTCAACCATATGATGTTTAGAAATGGTTGTTTGCTGACTTGAGAAAAGATCCTGAGATTCTGATATTAACTGTAGAACCCTATTGAACTAACCTCTTCTAATCACCAAGATGGATCTCACCTCAGAATGGAAACTGCCCTATCTTTATCTTTTTCTTTATCTGATCGCTGTACCCTTCTTACGAGTTCTTAACATTTTGAGTCGCTGTGGCATTGTTGCCATACATTTCCCATGCAGTGGTAACTGTCCGTCTCACTTTGCCATGCTTGCCAAAAGGTAAACACTGTTTTTTTTTATGTATGCCATGGAAAGTAACGCTGGATGATCCCATGAACCTTTTTTTGGAATCCTTACTACATTGTGTGTGTGTGCCTTGCTCTTACAGAATTCAGATCTGTGGTTGATAGTATTGAGTTGCAGCTCCAGACAAAGTGTACTACAGCTGTGTTGTGTCCAAGTAATGATTGCTCCAGACAAAATGTACTACAGCTATGTTGTGTCTGAGTAATGATTGCTCCAGACAAAGTGTACTAGAGCTATGTTGTGTCTGAGTAATGATTGTGTTCAGCACTTGTGTTGTATGCCCTTTCTTTCTGTGCTGTAATATATAATGTGGATAATTATTTTGTAGTAGCCCTTGGAAAGGCTGAGCATTTAACAGACCGTCATTCTCAGCCCTTTAATAGAGACATCACAAGTAGTTTTTAGCTGTTGAGTCAGTTGATGTTCTCTAAGGAATGTCTTGCATAGATTTGTGTACCTGCCAGTAACATTCAAGTTTCTGCATCCTAATGTGTGTTATGTCCTTCCATATCACTGTAGCAGTAATCCTTACACTAGGGATCTAGGGTAGCCTAACACCCAGCCAGTATACCAAAGCCTTAGGATTACTAGTATGTCATACGTCACACATATGCTCCCCTCACATGGAGTAGGGCATAAAGGTGACTTATGGATGTACCTTTCTCAGAACTTCTTTGCCACCAGTCCGAACACCATCTTCGATCATTGATCTGAACGCTCCTTTGTCTGCTGGTTACCAAACCATTTTCAGAAGTGTCCCATTGGAATTTATTCTTCTTGTGTTACTTTTTGCTTTTTGTTGTAATAAGTTTGTAAGGTTACATATCATCTAGAAAGGGGGAATACCAGTGTGGGAGACAAATTCCCTAAAAGGACCATCATGAATAGTGTTTGTTTTGCTTAGGTGCTTCTCGTGACCACACATTGTGCCCTATTTGTCAAGCGTTTGTCCCTAAAACTGTTCATAGTTGTCTCTCCTCCTTATCCATCTACCTGGAAAACCAGCGTCTTAAGTTGTTGGCACAGGGTACAATGGCGGAATCATCCCGGTCAGAGGGTCAGCCATCTACTAAGAAGAAGACTAAAAATGTTTGGTCTTATTCAACTGCTGTACCACCTCCCTCAGACATCTGATTGAGGATCACCTGTTTCTGTCAGATTCCTCTAGCACAACCGCTTTGGAAGCCAGCATGGATCCAGCTCCTCCCACATCCTCAGAGGCTCTGCAGACATCTGTTTCAGATGTTCAGGGGATACAATGGCTGTTTATATCCGAGGGACCAAGGGGCATTCCACAGATTCTTGTTTGGGAGGAGATTCCCACTGTGTTGACTGAGTGTCTGCATGGGTCCAGACCTCCTAAGATGTTTAGGCCGACATCCCTTTAAAGAAGAAGCAGAAGACAAAGCATATTTCCCGTGCTCCTAAGGATCCTCCGTGTAAATGGCAGGATTTTACACAAGGGTTGTTTAATGCCCTCTTGGCTTTGAAGCCCCCTCAGGGAGTTTATGTTCCTGCCCCACTTGTTTCTCTACTCCTCGTCAGAGGCTCAGGGAGTAGGCCTTTTCTGATGAGGACTTAGACTCTGATGAAGAGTCTTTGGCCTGTTTCCACCCAGATTCCCTCTCCATTGGATTATGGTTCAGAGGAGGAGGATTCTATTAGTCCAGATATTCCTTTTAAGGAAATTTCTTTTGGGGATACTATTTCTCGTATGATGGAATTTTTGACCAACATGCTCCAAAACGATCTGTCAGAGTTAAATCAAACCTGCCCCCTGGCTGTCCAAAGAGACAAGACATAAAATACTACTTAGGAATAAATCTTGGGCTAAATGGAGAACTACAAAAACTATTTCTGACCATCAAACCTTTAGACAGTTAAGAAATAACACAAAAAAGCTGTTTTTATAGATAAAAAGAACTATTACTGTAAACTACAGCAAACTCATCATAACAACCCCAAAAGGTTCTGGTCAACCTTAAATTCACTCCTACACCCAGGCCACTCTAGTACACCTTCCCCCTCAGGGGCCGAAATGAATACCTCATACCATACTGCCAATGCCTTTAATTCCTTTTTCACAGACTCCATTAATTCATTAGCAAGTCAACTTACTATAGACAAATCTTACCCCCTCACCTGTATACCTGCTAATCTCCCCATATTTCAACTACAACCTATCTCTACTTCCTACATCCTAAAACTCATCCAAAAACTCAAACCCTGTACCCCATCTGCAGATCAGTTACCATCTGAATACCTACAAAAAGCAGCAGAAGCAGTAGCTTATCCTATATCTCTCCTTATAAACAGAACCATCAATGAAGGAACCATCCCTGCTATCTGGAAAATTTCCCACATAATTCCATTACATAAAGGAGGCAGCTCTAATGTGTATTCTAACTACAGACCTATAGCACTCCTATCACCCTTAGCAAAAATTATGGAGAAATGTATTCATCATCAGCTAATGCACCACTTAACTCAATATAACTTACTAGCCAACTGCCAACATGGCTTTAGGCCATTTCATAGCACTACCACAGCTCTCCTATCCTTTACCGAGTGTATAAATAGAAACCTCAATAATAGTATCCTATCATCTGCACTCTTCATAGACCTGTCAAAAGCCTTTGACATGGTAAATCACCATATGCTCTTAAAAACCCTTGAATCTCTCTCTCTAGATACCAAAGCTGTTCAATGGTTTACTTCCTACCTTAGTAACAGGCAACAGGCTGTTCTCTGGGAAAATACACTTTCATCCTTTTTGCCAGTCTCTCTTGGAGTACCACAAGGTTCCATCCTAGGTCCTCTCCTTTTCTCTTTATTCATAAATGACTTACATGTAGCAATACCTCAAGCTACATGTATTCAATATGCAGACGACTCAACACTCATAAGCTCTGCAAATACCTCCTCTGAACTACAAACCCTAACACAGAACATATTTAGCACAGTTGAGGCATGGTTCCTGAAACGCTGCCTACTTTTGAATGCCAATAAAACCAAACTCCTGCTTTTTATACCTAATAGTAAGTCCCCCCCTCTTAGACTTCGCTATTACTTCCAATAATGGTACACATATAGTCCCCGACTCTACCACAAAACTGTTAGGTATTATAATTGACAATAACCTCACCTTTGATAACCACATTAATAATACTATTAAAACCGTAAATAGAAAACTTGGCTCCTTATATAGAATTAAAACCTTTCTAACTCCACAGGCCAAAATTACACTCGCTCACTCTCATCTTACTTCTACTCTTCTTTATGCCTCACCCATATACACTAACTTAAAGAAAAATAACCTCACTAAACTAGCAAATGCATACAATAGCATTCCCAGATTTGCTACTGGAAACCCATTTAGAACTCACCACTGCCAGAATCTACTACAACTAAACTGGCTAGAACTGAAAAATACACTACTACTCTCCCAACTTACCTTTGTTCACAGGATATTTCACCAACCAAAAAATACCCCTATACTTTCTGACCTTATTTCTCCCTATTCTAATCTAAATTCACTACGCTCCTCTAATAAACTTCTTGTGAAGCTAACTAAGTCCAATAACATTGCAGGTGATTCTCTATTCTCCAACACCATAGGTAAATACTGGAATCTACTACCTACCACTCTAACTATTACATAATCACCCTTCCTCTTTAAACAAAAGCTCAAGCAACACCTAAAAACACTCTGGCTATGCCCATGCATCAATCCCGACTAATCTTATACACCCTCTCTTACCTCTGTTCACTCACTCCCTTCAGAAGACTATCTCAAAAACACCTTTGTTAATTAGCCTCTGATACAAATTAATTTAGAACGTTGTATGGTTTATAATTGCTTATGCAATTTATACTCTTCATGAATGTTCTACTAAAGTATAACTCCCCTATTCTTATACTGTAAATAAAAGTAAATGTCCTTCCTAGTATAAATTTTCTACTAGTATATTTTAGATTGAACCTTATTTCTGTTTGTATTCTTACTAACTACTTGCTTTTTTTATGTAATGACTTGTTTTGTATTAACTTTAATGTGGAGCATTTCTCCCTGGGCCTCTGCTGAAAATGGACATATATCCAGTTGGACTAGCCCGGTAAACAAATGTAAAATAAAATAAATAAATAAATAAATTTTTAAGTGGGACTGCATCTAGGTTTCTGATGTTCAGAAGAGGTATTATGAGCTCCTCCAAATGGAGTCTACTGAGCCCTGTTTTGTTTCTCCTGTTCTTGCTGCTTTGTTGGATACATTTTCAGCAGCTTTTCAGGCTCCTGATTCCCAGCCCCCTGCTCCTAAAAAACTGAAAGGTTTTCATAAGGTGCCTGATGATTATAATTTTTTTTTTACAAGTGTCCCTCTGCTGACCCCTCTGTTATTTCTGTTTCTTCTGATAAGCCGTTCTTCAAGCTTTGGCCTTCTACTAAATTGTTTTCCTCTGTCAAGGACAGTAGGGCTATGAAAAGATTAGGCAAAAAAAAGGTGTATACTGCTGCAACCCTGGCCTATTGGGCTGTGAATTACCAGACCCATATGACCAGGTATGTTTTAGCCCTACTCTTTCAGGCTTTTCAAGTTATTTCAGACCTTTCAGATTCTGAGGGGAAGGCTTTGGCCCTCTCTTTGTTTGGGGTCCTCTTCTCAAGTGGCTCGCCGTTCCAATAAATGTAGTTATAACACAGCTGATGCCTCTTCTAGAGCTGCTGCTTTTGGTTCTCTGTTAAGTCGTTATTCCTGGCTTCGCCTTTAGCTTGTTCAGCTTTAGCCTGATGATATTAAGGCCAAATTGATGGATGCTCTTCTTGATAATAAAAATCCCTTTGGTTCTGTAACTGCTGAGCTTTCTAAGGGTCTTCAAGAGAAGGGTAAAGCCGTGCAGGAATTGAAGCATATTTTTGTTTCCTTTTTTCCCAAATTTCAAAGGAATTAGCATTCCAAGCCTACCTTTGTAAATAGACAGTCTTGACATCCTCCTAAAGGTAAAAAGGGTTCTCGAAGGGCTCCTCCTGCTAAGTATACTCAGACTCCAACCACTCAGAAGACTCCATTTCCAAACACACCAGGTTCTGTATGACTGTCGTCTTCTCTCTCTCTCCTAATTCAGGTTCCTCTGTTTCTTCAGCTTTCCCTGTTCCTTCACAGTTAGTTAAAGATCACTCAGGATCCTTGGGTTCTATTCATCATTTGTTAGAGGTATTACATGTTATATAAATCCCTTCCTCCTTTTTTGGGCATTCCTCAACCTCCTCAGGAACAGCTGCCCTTTTTTTCCAGATTCCTTCAGAGACTTTTGTCTAAAGACACCATCTAAGCAGTTTCTGCTCCTCAAAAGGGGAAGGGGATTTATTCCAGAATATTTCTGATTCCCAGGAAAAAAGGCATTTGGAGACCCATTCTGGATCCTTCTCAGCTCAACACCATTTTAAAGGTTCCTTCCTCTCGAATGCTATCCCTTCAGACCTTATTTTCTGTTCTTCAACCTCAGGCTTTCCTAGTCTGTGTCTATCTTAAGGATGCCTATGCCATTATTCCTATTCATCCCCATTTCAGGAAATTCTTAAGTCTGTTTCTTCTTTGCATTTACAGTTCCCTGCTTTGCTCTTTGGCCTCTCTACTGCCCCAAGGGTCTTCACTGAATGCCTCAATGGTGTGAGTGCTTTTAGCAGGATGAGGGGAGTACAGATCTTTTCTTATCTGAACAACATGCTCATTCAGGCCTCCACTCCAGAGACCGTGTTTCATCACCTTCACTATGCTATCTGCCGCTTGCAGAGCCAAGGGTTTACAGTAAACTTCCAAAAATCCTTCCTGACTCCTTAAGATCATGTTTTTCTCGGATGCAGGCTCCAGACCATTCCTATGCTGGCATGCCTGCCACTCCCAAGGCTTTAACTCTGATTGCATTTTTTCAGTACCTTCTTCCGCTGATCTGTTACAGCCAGGGAGTATGTAAGGGCTCTGGAGTACATGGTTTTCACCATTCCTGTGGTTCCTCTTGCCAGGCTTCATATGAGGAGTTACAGTGGTTCCTAAAGTCAGTCTGGCTTCAACATTCTCATCCTTTGGACTTTCTAATTCCTCTTCTTCCATGCCTCAAGCTAGAGCTTCATTAGTGGATTCATCAACTATTTTTTCAGCCTCCAGTTCCCTCTCAGGAACTCTTTTCCAGATGCCTCAGAGATGGGGTGGGGAGCTTCTTTCAGCCCTCTAAAAGCTGATTGCCTTTGGTCCCTTCATCAGAAGAAGGACCATAGCAACATCAAAGTGATGAGGGTTGTTCTGGCTCTTCAGGACTTCCATTCTCTATTCCTCCCAGGACCCCTCAAAAATCTTTACAGACAACACCACAGTGTTGTGGTACAACAAGCAAGGGGGGGTCTTAACTCTTGTGCAGACTAGCTGTTTAGGTTTGGGATCTGGCTGTCCATTATCAGGGGACTGTTCAGGCTGTTTATACTCCTTTAGAACAGAAGATTGCATCAGACACTCTGAGCAGGCCCAAAACACAAACTCACAAATAGATTCTTCACAGAGATGTATTTCAGGACATTGTCCACCAATGGGGTACTCCTCAGATAGATCTTTTCTTAACAGACAGCTTCCTATCTTTTACACCAGAGTCCCATGTCTTCTGGCTTGAAAGGTGGAAGCCCTGCCTTTTTTCTTGGAAGGGGCTGTTTTTTTTTTGCCTTCCCTCCTGTTCCTCTCACACCAAGGGTACTATTCAAGATAGAACAAGACTTTCCCAGAATGTTGTTGGTAACTTCCCTTTAGCACAGACAGCATTGGATCCCTCTTCTGCACTTAGCTAAGGGCAGACATCACAAGTTAACTTCACAGGGTGAACTTAGTCACACAAGACAAGGGGTGTCTCTTCCATCCTCACTTGTCCACTCTTCAGCTGACACTGAGTAATAGAGGTTTGATCCCTTTTAGGCATCTTTTTTCCTGAGGATGTGTTTCAGGTTCTTCAAGAGACCAGGAAACCTACTACCAGGAAATCTTTTTGTCCAAATGAAAGAGATTTTCAGTTTGGTGTTGTGCTTGTAACCTGGATCCACTTTCTGTAGAAGTTCCTTTGGTTCTCTCATTTGTGTGAATTGCCCCATGCTGGGTTGCCACACTCTTCAGGTAAAACCTACGTTTCAGCTATGTCTGATTGTATGCCTTTGACTTCTCCTTTGTCTTATAGATTTGAGGTCAAACAATTCCTTAAAGGCATATTTTTATTAGGCCTCCCAGAAAGCCTATTCCTCTTTCCTGGGACCTTAATTTTGTTCCTGAAAAGTTGACTCTGGCTCCTTTTGAGCCTGTAGCTTCAGCTTCCTTACAGCATTGTACTTAGAAGACTGTTCTTTTTCTGGCCCTTATTTCAGCTAGAAGGGTATCTGAGCTTCAGGCCCTTACAACTGTACCTGCATTTTTAGAATTTCATAGGGACAGGGTGTCTCTTCGTATTAATCCATCTTTTATGCCCAAGGTGGTTAATGAGCTGTCTCTTAATTGGTCTATTCATTTGCCCACTTTTTCCTTCTCCGCAGTCTGCTATTGATAAGGTTATTCACACCTTGGATTTACATGGACAATTCAGATATTATTTAGATGAAACTAAAACCATTTGTAAATCTGAGCAACTGTGTTTCTTTTCACCCTAGGTCTCTAGATTTGGCTGTTTCTAAGAAAGTAATTTCTTTCTGGATCTGTAAGGCCTTTTCCTTTTGTTTCTCTTTTCATGAGAAAAGCCTTTCTACTTCTGTTGAGACTAATTCTACCAGAGCTGTGGCTTTTTCTGATGCTTTTTTCAAATGATTTGATACCAACTCCATCCTTGCGGCAGCTACTTGGACTTCTGTGCATACTTTTACTAAGCATTGTAAGCTGGATG
Source organism: Protopterus annectens (assembly GCF_019279795.1). NCBI lineage: Eukaryota > Metazoa > Chordata > Ceratodontiformes > Protopteridae > Protopterus > Protopterus annectens. The sequence goes on from NC_056750.1 coordinate 144,902,442, forward strand.
TGGTTTACAGAGGCAGAGCCAGATTTGCCAGAGCTATCCTGCATGGCTTAATTGATGGATCTGCTGGACCTTCTCCTCCCAAGTTTACTCTTGAGCTTTTGTACTCTCCCTAGCATAAGGAATGCTGCAGCAGTAATATAGAAGTACATAGTATAGTTGTAAAATCTTACCATAACAGTAGATCTGAAGTAGTTAACTTCATTTTATCTGCAACCTGTGGGTATTTGGATCCATATTGGATCCGAGCTGGCAACTTTTCAAGCATCTGCTCCAAGCTCTGAGCTCCTTCCCTTTACCCATAACCCATCACCATCTCCTACCTTCCCCCAGATCTCATTTGCTGCTTCGTGCATCAGCATCATGATCTCTGTAGCTCCAAGTGTTGGGTTATTAGTAAGTGCCTTTTCTGGTCTTTTTTCTCCGGATAGTGAGAGTGTGTTGTCTTTTAGTTCCCTTTCGTCCCCCAATCGCTTGTTCGTCGGTTAAAAAAAAAAAAAGTTTTGTTATAAAATTGTGTAGTGCAGTCCCTCCTACTCCTTAGATGTGAGTGTTTAGCGTGTCGGTCTTTAATAGGTTGGCTGTGTGTGTTGGTAGTATGGCTGATCAACCAAAACCTACCTTTAAGAAATGCACAGAGTGTGGCCATAAGCTTTCACTGGCCGATGGTCACACTCTGTGCGTTGTTTGCCTGGGTGTTCCCCATCCAATCGTACAGTGTAGTGTGTGCGCCGGATTTAACCCCAGGGACTTGAAAGAAGGGAAGGCCAACCTGGTTGCAAAAGGCCTTCTACCTGTTTCCTCTCTGGACTCATCAGCCTCGGCTCCTCCAGTAGCTGCTCAACCTTCCCCTCAGGCTGGGACTCACCCTCCCACTAGACCTGTTCAAGGGGAGACCAAAGGAAAAGACAGGAAGAAAGACAAGGACAGGGACATGAGAGGGGATAGGCCCCACAAACGGTCTGCAGAGTGGGAGCCCTTTCCTAGCCCACCTTCTAAAGTGTCAAGACCTTCATCCCCTTAACTCCACTCCCCAAGGTTCTACCTGGAGCCGATGGTACCCTTGGATCTGAGGCCTTCATCTAGGTCATCGCTCCGACCAGCCAGATCTGAGTCGGTCACCTCCCTGCACTCGACTCGGAGTCTATCAGAATTGGATATGGACAGGATGATGAGATTTATTCGGAACCAAATCCAGATGGGAGTCTTGCCAGGCCTCTCTCCCTCTGTTGGGGGAACCGCCATGCCCTTCTTTCATCCAATTTGTCCTTTCCCAATTCGGCCTGCAGTTTCAGGGTTTATGGATCCAAGGTTTTTCGAAGCTGGGGGTTCGGCGCCAATGGTTCCTCCAACCTTGACTCCGGCGATTACTTTGAGTTCCTCGGATCTGACTAGTTCAGATCCGAGCAACTCTCGGGACCAAGAACAGGGAGTTGGGTCCGAGGGAATGGAGGTGTCTTCGGCTCCGACTTTGTCGGATCCAAGCCATTCCTTTGGGGCTCCGGCTACCCCTGCCTCGGCCCCAATCCTCACGGCAGACCCGGGGAGAGCTTCCTCCTTGTTGGGTGCTAAGGAGGTGTACTCTCCATCGGTGTTTAACGTGGTGGAGAGGGTTCTCTCCCAAGGATCGAGACCCCAGCCTGTTTCCTCAGACTCTGCCCTGACTCCCTTGGATTCGGTTACGACTCCCTTCAGCTTGTTCCAGGGACAGCCCGTGCTAGAGGACCCTCAGGCGGTTTCCCCCTGGAGGAACCCACTGTGGCTCATGAGCCCTCTTCAGAGAGTCCCATTGAAGAGGATCCCCGTAAGCACACGTGTAAAAGGAGGCACACGTGTAAAAGGAGGCACCTGGACTCCCCTGAGTCCTTGACAGAAGACACTGATTTAGATGAAGGAGAAAGTTCCCCCAGGTCACCTCTTGAGGATGTCTCCTTTGGAGACATCATGGAGATCCTCTGCCAGAGGAGAGGTTGGTCAGCCCCAAAACCTTCTACAGATGAGTCAGTTTTCCTGGAGGCCTTTGGCACGGGCCCATCTATGTCCTGGGTGTCACCTCCTGTGGATCCCTTAGTGGATCTTATCACCACGTGGGCATGGAAGGAGCCTGACACCATAGAGCCGATACCAAAACACCTGGACAGGATTCTTTCTCCACCCTCAGACAGGCAGGCCTGGTATAAAGGATCCCCAGTGGATGCAGCAGCCAGTAAGAGGGAACTGGCACAGGAGAGTTCCTCGGTCCACCCTCTGGACAAGGAGTGCAGGGCAGTGGATTGATTTGGGAAGTGAGTGTATTCTTCAGCGACATTTTCCATCCGAGAGCTGAACTGTTTGGCACACGTTATACGACTGCAGCTTGACCTAGTCACAGAGTTAGCTGAGTCCCCCCCAGAGTCTTTGTCGCCGGAAGATAAGCTTCTGTTCTTGGCGAAGATGTCAACTGTGAAATCAGTATTGGACACGTCTATGCGCCTCTTTTCCCATGCTACAGAAGGAGTGGCTAGGGCGGCTGGGACTGCCGTGACTATGAGGCGACATGCTTGGCACAGACTGTGTCAATTCATGGACCCTTGAAGGCGTCTTTCACAAATGCCCCCTTTGATGGTTTTTCTCTTTTCAGAAAGACCGTACGTGACACCCTAGTCCAGAGCGAAAAGGACGGGAAGACTTTGCTGTCGGAGTCCGCTTCTCTAGCCCTCAAAGATCCTTTTCTAGGAATCAAAGAGGGCAAAAGAAGATGTGGTTCCAAAAATCAGTTTTCCCAGGACTCTCAGGACAACTCGTCCCCCAGATGCAGAGGGGGACAGGACAGACGCCACCCCAGAGGCAGAGGGGGGGGCCGAGGAACTTTGAGTCTAGGGAGACTTTCTCGGACAGGCCCACGCAGCAGCCATGAGGGGTTGCCCGACTGTCCTGCTCTGGCGACAGTCAGGGGAAGATTATCATTGCACCGAATGGCTTGGGAGTCCATATCTGCGGATCATTGGATGCTTCTAATAATATCCAGAGGCTACTCCATTCCATTTGTTACCTCTCCCGTCCAACCGAAGAGCCTCCCAGATGTTCCACCCACTCAAAGGGAGGTGGCAGTGCTAGAGATTTCCAAGCTGCTTCACAAGCGAGCCATCAAACCATCCTCCCAAATCAGTCCAGATCAGGCGTTTACTCCAGGTTCTTTTTAGTGCCAAAAAAAGGGGGACCTCAGTCCCATCTTGGATCTGTCAACGCTGAACCTGGCTGTCGCCAAGCAGAAATTCCAGATGGTCACCCTAGAGTCCTTTGTACCTTATCTTCGAGAATGCAACTGGATGTGCTCATTAGACCTCCAGGATGCTTGCTACCACATCAAGATTCGCAGAAGCTCCAGGAAATTCCTTCAGTTCTGTCATCATTTCCAGTTCAGAGCCCTACCCTTCGGTCTCACCACAGCCCCCAGGGTGTTTACCAAGGTTATGGCAGTTGTAGCGGCTCACCTGAGGCTTCAGGGAATTCAGGTATTCCCTTACCTAGATGATTGGCTCCTCGCTGCTTCCACCAAGCATCTTCTTTGCACAGTCAGAGATTCCTTCCTTCATCTTGAAAACCGGCTAGGGATCACTATCAGCGTCTCCAAGTCCCTCTTGGATCCGGTGCAGATCTTAGACTTTATCGGGGCACAGCTGGACACCCTTCAGTTGAAAGTCTTCCTAACTCCAGACAGGATCCAGAGCCTACGGGCCTATGTATCAGTGGTTCTTGGCCCCAGGCTACCAAAGGCGGGCGACATTCTCCAAGCCCTAGGCTGTATGACTGCAGCAATCTCGATACTCCCCTGTGTGCGTCTTCGCATGCGTGTTCTTCAGTGGACTCTGACCGTACAGTGGTCTTGGCTAGATCTCCCCATGGAATATCCATTTCATATCAACAAAACCTGCAGGGCATCACTTCTCTGGTGGCTCCAGTCACCGGAGATTTTAGCGGGACACCCATTTGTTTCACCCACAGCCCAAGCCACAGTGACCATGGATGTCTCCCAGCTTGGGTGAGGGGACATTATCTGGGGAGGACGGTCCAAGGCACCTGGTCCCAGATCGAGACCAGATTGCATATCAGTGTTCTGGAGATGAGAGCAGTGCTTTTAGCGTTGCAAGCCTTCCACACTGTTCTTCCTCCGGGGACTATTGCAATTCAGTCAGACAACATATCGGTGGTCTGGTACATCAACAAACAGGGAACAACCAGATCTTACCCTCTATGTCGCGAGGCCATGAGAGTGGGCGATTTCCACCAGTCGATTTCTGATTGCAACTCACATCCCGGGACGCTCCAACATTTTAGCGTCAATCAAGCATTAATCGGTAGCGGAGGCGATCTTCCATGCATGGGGTCAGCCTTGCTGTGATCTCTTTGCATCTCCTTCCAACGCAAAGTGCAGCGAGTTCTTCCCTCTGATCCCCTCACCAAGGGATCACCCCAGAGATGCACTGGTCCATGCTTGGCCTCCTAGGTTACTGTATGCTTATCCCCCGTTACCTCTCATCCCGAAGTTTCTTCAGAAAGCTTGCTGACTGAGGTGCAAAGTGATCCTCATTGCCCTGTTCTGGCCTCGTCAGGTGTGGATCCCCTTCCTCTGGTCTCATGTTCTAGCTTCTCCTTTGATTCTGGATCCTAGCCCAGATCACATCACTCGTCCCTCGGGCACTTGTCCACCCAACTTGGACAGCCTCAAGCTGATGCTTGGTTGCTCCAGTTCCCCTTGATTGCCAGGACTCCCGGTCTTTCGTCTTCAGTAAAAACTATTCTGGTGGCATCCCTAAGGCCTCCACTAGAAAGATTTACCGTAGTAAATGGAAACAATTTTTTGTTTGGGCTTCTTCGAGGAACCTGGATCCCTTTGTAGCCCCTGTCCCTGCAGTGTTGGATTTCTTAGCCATTATTTTTCAACAAGGGGCTAGTTCCTCCACAGCGAAAGTGCAACTGGCAGCTATCTCGAATTTCCATGTCTGAGAAAACATGAATGCCCTGGTCTCTTCTAGACTGTGTAAGGCTTTTCTTAAAGGCATCTTTCTTTTACGTCCCCCAATTAAGGACTCCGTTTATCCTTGGGATCTTACCTTGGTTCTGCAGGCTTTAGTTGATCCCCCCTTTGAACCTGCAGCATCAGTAGATTTGAAGTTCTTATCCTGGCAGACAGCCTTCCTAGTGGCTATTATGTCAGCTAGCAAGGTTTCTGAGATTCAAGCTTTGTCTGCCATGCCCCCTTACTTGATATTCCATAAGGACAAGGTTTTCCTCCGCACAAACCCTTCCTTCTAACCTAAAGTGGCTTCTGAATCAAACATTAATCAAACAATTAACCTGCCTGTTTTCTTTCCAAATTTTCGGAACAAGGGTGAATATAAGCTGCATTTCCTAGATGTTCATAGACAGCTTCATTTTTATTTACACAGAACAAAGCCCTTCCGTAAGTCTGACCAGTTATTTGTGTCCTTTTCTAAACCCTTTCTGGGCAAAGCCATCTCCAAGGTTTCCTTAACTAGATGGATTACACAATGTATTTTGCAAATTTATAAAGACAAAGGTCTGTCCCCACCTGGTCCTGTTAAAGCTCATTCTACCAGATCTATGGTGACTTCTGCTGCATTTTGGTCTAGGGTTTCACTGGATGACATTTGTGTGGCAGTAACTTGGGCAAGGTCACATACCTTCATTTCTCATTATAAGTTGGATTTGCTCTCCAGAGGGAGAGCATCCTTCGGCTCTGCGGTGCTCAGGAATATCCTTCCATGAGGGCCTCCCAGGAGTTTAAGTAGCAGGGGACTCTGTCCCACAGGTTGCAGATAAAATGAAGTTACCTATGTACTCACCATAACGTTCCATCTGAGTAGTTACACTTCATTTTTCTGCAACCTTCCCCCGAACCTGTTCAGGGTTTGTTATAAAGTTGAGTTGCTGATTGGTTGAGTTGCGGCAAACTTGATCTGAGGGAAGGTAGGAGATGGTGATGGGTTATGGGTAAGGGGGAGGAGCTTGGAGCAGATGCTTGAAAAGTTGCCGGCTCAGATCTGATATGGATCCGAATAGCCACAGGTTGCAGAAAAATGAAGTGTAACTACTCAGATGGAACGTTATGGTGAGTACATAACTTCTTTATATCCTCTTCAGTGTTGCAGTATTCACTCCCTCCCTCCTCCCACTTTTTTTCTTTTTTCCTTCTGGATGCACATGTTCCTCTTTTACTCCTTGGACTGTTGTGGGGCTGCTCAGTTTTGAGGAAAGTACATCTGTATGTCACCTTTATGCCCTACGATGTGAGCAGGGAGCATTTGTGTGACATACGACATACTAGTAATACTAAGGCTTTGGTATACGGGCCAGATGTAGGCTACCCTTGGCAGGGGACGCCTAGTTTAAGGAATACTGCAGCTGTGAAGGGAAGGACATCTACTGTTATGGTAAGATTCTATACAACTGTATTCTCTTGCGTTACGCAACCTGGTTCCAGGCAACAGCAAGAGCAGAAAAAAGGTTTCCATCTTGTATCTGGGCAAAGAGCTTAGGGCTTTCGCTTTTTCTGTGGCTGGTCTTTTGAATACCTTGAGCATTTTTTCTTGTTAATTGCATGACTGATAACACTTAATGTGCACCCAGCAGCTTTCTTTGCATAGGGGTGCAGAGTGTGATATGCTTTTTATTGTGTGGGGTAGGCAGCTGTCTTTGCCTAGGGGGTGCAGAGTATGATATGCTTTGTATTGTATGGGGGGAGCTTCACTGACTAGGCTTCTTTGCTGTGATATTTGTACTTATTGTCATGCAGCCTGCCAGTTTACAGTGTAATCAGCAAGTTACTTGTCAGCCTCGTAAAGGGAAATATTTTGTCTGGGATGTCTTCAACTGTTGGAACTGCAGACCCACTGTCTGTACTCTGCAGCTTAATATAATTTCTGAGGTTATACCAAAGACATGAAAGGAGCATCTTGGGGGTAGTACTGTTGACTTCTATTCCTTAACCATTTACCACTACATTACAGCCTACAAACAAAGGAAAGTATCCCCCAAGCACTTGACCCCAACTTCACTGCAGTCATTGCCAGTGGCCTCTTCCCATGACCATGACCATGACCAAATATAAGTTGATAAATTGTGAGTAGGCTCTTTGGTTTCAGTACTTGTGCATGTCTCTGAACTGGTGGCTAACAGTGAAGATGAGTTGCAGATTTTCTTTCCTTTCAGCCGTTTGGAATGGTACCATCATTGGAGTATACATCCTTGACCCAAATATCCCATGACTTAGAGGTGTGCCAGTGGACTGAACAGCTTGGTTCACCCACAAGATGGGGTCCTTGGGGATGGAGTGGTGAACGCCATCTTCCAGTCTAGGAGAAGTGGCTTTGTTTGCTACTTAATGTCATTCCTCCTGTACCAGGATTTTATTTTTGGTCAGTCCACATAGGTTATGTGTTATGAACCTCATGATCTTGTCTTCCATAGAAATACGATGGACATTGTATGTCATATGCTGGGGGGGGCTGCCAGATGTCCTTCAAGGATGCATCTGCAGTCCTAACATATGGGTTGTCCTGCCTCAGGCAGCCCTTCAGTCGGCCGGATTCCAAAGTCTGGGTCTGGCCTCGGCTGATGTCGCACTTCACCCGACATCATAGCTGCTGTGTATTGGGTATAAAGGCATCAGCCGACGCCATTTTCCTCAGTCTTTCTTGCCGCGTGGTGCCCGAAGCAGAAGCTGTTCGCAAGTGCCGGTCGGTCAGATCCAGAGATTTCTACTACCGAAGACTTCTAAAAAGCTAAGTACCCCGTTGGGGACTCTTTCTTGCCTCAGCCGATGTCAGACAAAGTAAATAATTGTTTAACTTGTGGGAAACAAATACCTCATAAGGATTTCCACTCTTACTGCCTTCCTTGTTTAGGCCCAGACCACGACGTATCAGCTTGTCTAGCCTGTGCTTCCTTCAATCGACGGACGCTTAGACGTCGGTCGGAGTTTGCAGAGGAGTTTTTTGGTCCCGCTTTTGCATACAAAATGCCATTGGAGACTCCGACTACACAATTAGCTAAAAAGCGTAAGGAAAAGGACCGACACTCGCGGTCCGCGGTTTCGGCTGAAACCACTGTTAGGCCAACTGCGAGTGTCTCGGTTTCGGCTGAAACCGAGTCCTCTGTTCTTCCTTCGGCCGAAAGCATGCCTCTGATAGCCGAGGCCTCACAGAGCATGGCTGAATCTGTTACTGAAATTACCCCGGCTGAAGCAGGCACCCAGGATTTATCAGATACTATTCCTTTAGACATATCTACCCCTGCACGTGGAGCTGCTAGACCCCCTGCATCTATGTCTATCAAGGCTTTTTCCAGGGCTAAAGCAGCTAAATCTTCTAAGGCCTTACCTGCTAAAACTCTCTCACACAGGCCTACCTCTAGTTCCCAACTGCTCAGCCTGGCTGAGGATCTCATTTCTTTGATCAGGGGATCCCAACCTCACCCAGACAGGGCCTCTCAACCCCCTCCAGATAAGAGGCCTAGAACTGAACCCCCAGAACCCGTTTCTACAGACTATTCCGCGGATGACCCAGATATTTCAGGCCCTCAGGAAGGCCCATATTCTCCTTATGAGGATTCTGATGCAGAAGACTCCATTCCTTCTGCTTCTCCTCCTGAAGAATTTTCTTTTGGGGAAACCTTACATGCTATGAGGGAACACTTTCAATGGCAGGGCCAGGATTTTTCAGATTCAAGGAAAAGGCTAAGGACCTTTTTACATTTACCACAACATAGGCCTTTAGCCATTCCTCCAGTACTAACAGTTGTTGATGATGCATATAATGATGCCTGTACTGCCCCTGATTCTCTCCCTCCGGCCCCTGCCAAGCCTGACAGATATTACAGGGTCCCGGACACACACTACCATTTGTATAAGGCTCCTGTTGCAGATCCTGAAACCATTTCACAGGGCCCCAAAGCTGTAGCAGCTGCCTCTGCCAAAACCCTCTCCCTCTGAAAGGGAATCTAGAGCATTAGAGATGGGGTAAAAGGTTTATACTTCTGCTACTCTTTCGGCCAGGGCCTTAAACTGTCAATTTCACATGATTCAGTACCAGGAATTTTTGTTAGACCAGCTAAATAAAAAACTGTCCTCTCCTGAACCTATAGACCGTAAGTCCTTTCAGGATTTGGTACATAACTCTCAGCAGGTCAGTAACCATTTCTTAAAATGTGGCTATGATGCACTGGAGGCTTCCTTTAGATCAGCTATGACTGGAACAGTGATTAGAAGGCATGACTGGTTAAAAGAACAATCCTTACCAGACCATGTTAAGTCAAAACTCCTAGATGCTCCTATGGAGAAACAAAGTTTGTTTGGCTCCCCTGCACAGCAGGTTCTAAAGAAGATGGAAGAAAAAGCAAAATCTGTCCAAACAGTAAAGGATTTCTTACAGGTCCAACCTCCGAGGTTTAGCAGAAATTGGCCGTCGAAGAATTGGTCCTTTCCAGACACCTCCAGAGCACAGAGAGGCAGAAATAGACGCCCAAGAGACAGAGGTCAATCCAGGGGTGCCTACAGGGGACGTCAGTGGCAGCCTAACAACCAGAGAAGTACTGCCACAGATTCAGCTACAACCACTTCCACAGGACAGACACAATGACTTGGCTCTGATTCCGCCTACCAGGGAACAACTGGAAGCACCCTTGGGTGGAAAACTAGCCTTATTTTCCGTAAACTGGCATTACATTACAGGAGACAAATGGACTTTACAAACAATAGACAAAGGCTACAGGTTTCACTTCCACACTCTACCAAAAAAGAGAGGAATGCCAAACCTACCACCAAGCCAAAAAACAAACGCTCTAAGACAAATCAACAACCTACTAAGGATGAGAGCTATAGAAAAGGTACCCTATGGAACAAGGACAAGGATTTTACTCCAGACTTTTCCTTGTACCAAGAAAAGAAAATCAATGGAGGCCTATTCTCGACCTGTCCGCTCTGAACACATACCTCATTGTTCCAAAATTCAAAATGCTGACCCTACTGCAACTTCTTCCCATGCTGGGCAAGGAGTCTTGGCTGGTGACTCTAGATCTCAAGGAGGCATACCTGCACGTCCCTATACGACCAGATTGCAGAAGACACCTCAGATTTCTTGCAGGATCAGAGCATTATCAATTCTCAGCATTGCCCTTTGGCTTATCTACTGCGCCCAGAGTATTCACGAAATGCCTGGCATCAGTAATTGCTCATTGCAGGCTTCAGGGAATTCAAATTTACCCATACCTGGATGACTGCCTAATACAAGCGGACAACAAGACAAAATTAACAAAAGATTTGGAAAAGGTTATACAACTGCTGCAAGCCTTGGGATACACAGTCAACATACACAAGTCAAGACTGGTACCATCCCAAAGGATAACATTCTTGGGTGCAGAACTGGACACATCAACTCAGATGGCCTTTCTCACAGAGGAAAAACAAAAGCAACTACCACTCTATTTCATGACATTAACAGCACAGACTCAGCTTACTGCAAGGAAAGTCCTGCAAGCCCTGGGTTACATGGCATCCTGCATAATATTGATTCCGCATGCCAGGCTGCATATGAGAAAGTTGCAATGGTACCTAAGGAATGTATGGTCTCAACACAAGCACAGTCTAGAAGCCCAGATTCCAATAATTCCATGCCTGAAGCAAGAATTCCTGTGGTGGGCTCAGGCCTGTCAGTTGAACTGAGGATTGCCTTTCCACAAACCTCATCCAAGCCAGACCATCACCACGGACGCCTCAGACCTAGGCTGGGGGGCGCACATGGTGGACAAGTGTATACAAGGCCTATGGACACAAGACCAGCTGAATCTACACATAAATCAAAAGGAGATGCTGGCAGTGAAACATGCAATCCAGGCATTCAGACCATTTCTTCAACAAGGTCACCTGCTGATAAGGAAGGACAACACCACAGTCATGTGGTACATCAACAAACGGGGAGGTACACACTCATATCCTCTTATGCCGGATGGCAATGGACCTGTGGAATGTGGCCCTGAACCTCAACATTCAACTCCAGGCCAGATTTGTACCAGGAAAAGAAAATTCACTAGCAGACACCTTAAGCAGAACTACCACGGATGCTCACGAATGGATGCTGCATCCAGATATCTTCAAAACCATAACAAAGAAATGGGGACTACCAGAGATAGACCTGTTCGCCTCCCCACACAACCACCAATTGAAGAAATTCTACACAAGAGCATACCACCCACTTGCTTGGAGGGTGGACTCCCTTTCCTTCAGCTGGAAAAACCTGACAGCATATGCATTCCCACCTCTTCCTTTGATGTACAAAGTACTACTGAAGATCAAAGAGGATCAGCCAAGGATAATCCTCCAGACTGGCCTAGGCAACATTGGTACCCGCTACTGAGAAGCATGTCTCGGACACACGCATGGCCTCTACCTCTATGTCCTTTACTTCTAACACAGAACAACTACAAGATCCTACATCCAAACTTGAAAACACTACAGCTAGCTGCTTGGAATATTGCATAAAACAAAATAACCCAGATTTATCTCAGAGGGTTAAGGACATTATCCTGGAGGCTCGCAGACCCTCCACAAGGAAGACTTATTCAGCCAAATGGAAAAGATACCTCATTTGGAGTGCAGCAAAAGGGGAAAATGTATCATTGGCAAACATAGCAAACATCCTGGAATACTTAGCAGAACTGTTCCACAATGGCCTGTCCTACTCCTCCATTAAGATTCATGCATCAGCAATTCCAGCAGAATACAACATGGATCCTCCAATCTTCTCTCATCCTCTACTCGGGCAGTTCCTGAGAGGAATCAAAAATGTAAAGCCTCCAAGGAAACCACCTTTGCCTACATGGGATCTCAACTTTGTGTTGGAAAAGTTAACACTTCCCCCTTTTGAACCAGCAGCAACAGCAGACTTACAGTTCTTATCTTGGAAAACTGCTTTCCTGCTTGCAATCACTTCAGCAAGAAGGGTATCCGAGTTACAGGCATTAATGGCAGTACAGCCCTTCCTTATCTTCCGTCAGGATAGAGTGTCTCTGAGAACTAACCCTACTTTTATGCCAAAAGTGGTCTCCAGAGTATCATTGAACCAAGCGATTCATTTACCTACATTCTTCCCCAACCCACAGAACAGGGGGGAAAGACTACTGCATACCTTGGATGTACACAGACAATTACGCTACTATCTGGACAGAACTAAGACTAACAGAAAAACTGACCAGCTTCTGGTAGCATATGCAACAGGAATGCAAGGAAAAGCAATTTCAAAACAGACAATCTCAAAATGGATAGGAAATTGCATTAGATTTTGCTACTCTTTTCATGGAAAGACAACTCCAGAAAATATCAGGCCTCACTCCACAAGAGCTACAGCCACCACTACAGCTTTCCTACGAGGAGTGGCTACCAAAGACATTTTAGAAGCTGCTACTTGGAGCTCCGTGCATACATTTGCCAAGCATTATAATCTTCCTTTATACTCCAGATCCAGAGCAGGTTTTGCAACTGTTGTTTTGCAAGGGATCTTAACTACACCATCTTTATCTTAGTACCTCCTCCCCCAGTTTGGCTATGGTATTCTACCCATATGTTAGGACTGCAGATGCATCCTTGAAGGACATAGTACAGTTTTGTACCTACCATAAATGTAGATGTCCGATAGGTATGCATCTGCAGTCAGGATTACCCACCCTCCTTCCCCTCTGTGGTATTCCTAGGGTATTTGCCCCTCCTTTAGCTAGCTGGGGGAATCTATTATGGTGTATTTGTTTGTATATATGTATATATTTATATATATATTCTTATATTGTTTGCTCTCTACTGTTTGGAATTATTTGCATTTATCCAAATTTAGCCTTCCTAGAGGGCACTTGGCATCTGGGGCAAGAAACACTGAGGAAAATGGCGTCGGCTGATGCCTTTATACCCAATACACAGCAGCTATGACGTCGAGTGAAGTGCGACATCAGCCAAGGCCAGACCCAGACTTTGGAATCCGGCCGACCGAAGGGCTGCCTGAGGCAGGACAACCCATATGTTAGGACTGCAGATGCATACCTATCGAACATCTACATTTATGGTGGGTACAAAACTGTACTTTTTAATGGTGGTTCACCTGATTGACTATCCAGTGCATTTTGCCAGCCATCACAGTAAGCTGCTTACATTCAGGGTTTCTTCTCCAAGTGGCAGTTTGGTTCCCCATTAATTAAGCTGGATGCATACCTAGTGTGTGGATTCTGTAACAAGAGTAGTCTCCCTTAGTTACGTATTCACAGTTGCCTGTTAGAGATCAGAATTTGAGGGTGAGTGATAAGTGGGTGTCAGGGACTCTTCAGGGCGTGTCTTTCGTAACTAGACTGGTACAACGTTTATTAGACAGAGCTCCATTTTGACAGGCAAATCTTAGCGGTTGCTTGCATGAAAGTCCTCTTCTCCTTGCCTGCCTACCACCTGACCTGGTGTTGTCTTCATGTTCATGCTTTAGATAATGCTTAAGTGTGCCTGGGCTATTTAATGTGAGATATCATTTCTCTATTACCTTTGCTTGTTAAGGATGCTGGTTACACATTGTCTACAAAATCTTTTTAAAACATAGGCTTTGCCTGATCATTGAGCTACATCCTTGTTCATAAGTAATAGACAGTTATTCTGCAGATGATTGCAAGCCTAGCCAATATCACATACTCAGAAGTTGGATAAAAACACTGGAACAGGATGAGGTGTGGTAAAAGAAGATACGTAAACCAAAAAATAACAACAAATACTGCACTAACACGCCTGAAAAATGTTTATTCAAAATAAAGTAAGCGATTTCGCGATTACATCACTTCATCAGACTGAAAACTGAATGAAACAGCACTTAATTTAAAATTAAACTAACCAATAAATTTCTAAAATCAATTAAGCCATTGAGAATAAAAGGTATAGTCACGTGAAAAACTGCACACAGCTCTTTAATAAGTTCAGCAAGCTCAGCTTTCCTGGCTGGAATAAAGGATATACCTTTATTCAACAGAGATAGCCGAGCTGTGGTTAGTTCTGTAGATGAAATATTAAAAACTAAGTTTGTATTCAGTACCTGCGCCATTTCACAGTTGATTGCTGGGTCTCCGTACTCTGCAGGCATTGCAATCTGCCTTTCCTCACTAAGGTCTAGCTCCTTTCTTTGATGGGGAGGGGATTCATTAGTGAAAATGGAATGGCCGTCGATTTCTCTGCTAAAAAACGCTATGACTGAACATCCTGTACAGTGGAAGCTGTTCCGGTGCTTGTACTGGCGTTAATGTTATTATCACAGCATTTTTTAGCACAGAACTCGACGGACGTTCCATTTTCTCTAACTAAAAACTTAGTTTTTAATATTTAATGTACAGAACTAACCACAGCTCAGCTATCTCTGTTGAATAAAGGTCTATCCTTTATTCCAGGTAGGAAAGCTGAGCTTGTTGAATTTCTTAAAGACCTTGTTTATTTGGTCAATCTTTGATTTTAAAAACTGTTTTTCAAGGTAATTCCATTGTAAATGAAAATTAAAAAAAAAAAAAAAAAGTACCTTTACTCCAATGGCTCGTCCAATAATAGAGGCCTTTATTACCTTATGTGAAAAACACTTTAGAGAGATGTTTGATAAGGGCACTAAACCATCTTTTTGTAACATGACTTTAGAAGACTATGATGCTCTTGTTGAATTGAAAAGCATGTGCTCAATAGAAGTTAGACCTGCTGATAAAGCTGGTAGTATTGTAGTAATAGATAAAAACTTATATATAGCACAGATGAGGAAGTTACTGTATGACAAGAATATTTATTCTTGCATTCCTAGAACTTATGTCACGGGTATTAATGACGGGCCTTAATACTGAAAGTTTATTTGATTATTTTAATGTGGAGTACGGAGCCACTATCCATCTTTATTTCGAAAAATCTACACCCATTATTAGCTGAATGTGAAACAGTGTTAAAGGATACTAAATCATTTCTACTGTATTTACTTGACTATATGTTTGTTACTTTGGATATAGCATCGCTGTTCACTGTTGTTCCTAATGAATGGGGTGTTGAGAACAATAGAGCATTTTTGAACCACAAGAAATTTTTCACCAACGACGAGGTTAATCTGTTATGCACGCTTCTTGAAATTGTATTAAGAGAATGTTTTCATTTTTGAAAATGAACATTTTCTGCAGAAGGTTGGCGTAGCAATGGGCACTGCCTGTGCCAATACCTATGCTAACCTGGCACTGGTTCAATGAGAGAAAACATTTTTGTTGCACAATAATGCCTTTTCAGGCTATATTATGTGGTATTTGCGTTTCGTGAATGATATGTTTTTGCTTTGGCAAGGCACTCAGTGAAAACTGGAGGAGTTTGTGACTGACATGCATAGTACCACCAATTTCCTTAGCTTTACTTACAATTACTCCTCTGTAGAGGTAGATTTCTTAGATGTGAAGGTCAGTAAAGCAAAACTTAATACCTTAGGAAATCAACTAGAAAGAACACCTTTTTGCATAAAAATAGCATGCAGCCTAGGCACGCTACACTCAATGTATTGAAAGGCTAGGTTTATCGAATAATGAAGTTACATAATGATGACTCTCAACTAAGTATAGCGCTTGATTCTCTTAAGAATGATTTCTTACATAGAGGTTACAAGGGGAAACACATTGATCCCTGTATCACCAATGCTTGACAAGAAAGGGAAAGGAGATGTAAGGCCTATTATAATAATTTAGAGGCACCCCATACTCCACATGCATTATCTGCTGTGACTGATACTTTGAGGGTACCCTTAACCTAATCCAGTGACATTAATAATTACTGTAACATTATAAAAAAGAATTGGAATATTTTACATATGGTAGAAGAACTGAAGGGCGTCCTAGATACTGCACCACACTTTACTTTTAAAAACAGCAAGTCACTTAAGAAGCATTTGTGTTACAGATCACAGCATCACAATGGAACTGTTCGACCCAGCAGGAAGGGCACTTTTGCCTGTACGTCTTGTGCAGAGTGTAAGCATATTCTTACAGGTTCAATTTATATACATCCCTATGTGAATCTTAAAATCAAGTTAGACTTTTATGCTGACTGCAAAACTACCAACATTGTTTATTTTAGTAGCTGTCAGGTTTATCATGCCTTTTATATAGGCATGACTAATAGGTCTTTGAACGATAGAGTTTTGGAACATTACCGGGATATTAGAAACAAAAGAGAGACCAATGCTTTGGCACAGCACATCATTCGGTATGGCCCAGGACTTAATTTTAAGTTCTTAGTTCTGCAGGTATTGGATGTGGGAACTAGAGGGGGCGATGTTGTTAACTGTACAGGAGTTGCAGAACAGAAATGGATTTTACTGTTTAATGCAGAGAAACCATCTGGTTTAAATGGGGTATCTAGCCACAAACCTTTTTCTGAAAGCACATCCACTCAAACATTAGTTTTTATTTCTGTACAATATTATATGTCTGCGCATAATATTTTATATTTTCTTGCTTGTGTAATTTCCAGTATTTTATTTTTTAGGCTTTGCAACTTAAACTTGTGTGCAGTTTTTCCTGTGACTATACCTTTTATTCTAAATGGCTTAATTGATTTTTAGAAATTCATTGGTTAGTCTCATTTTAAATTAAGTGCTGTTTCATTCAGTTTTGAGTCTGATGAAGCGATCTTGTTATCGCAAAAGCACTTACTTTTAACCTTTTATTTTATTTTGAATAAACATTTTTCTGTACTCAGTCATGTTAGTACGGTATTTGTTGTTATTTTTTGGTTTGCATACTCAGAAGGTCCTTTCAGCCACAAGTATGGGCAGTGCAAGGATTTTAGGCTGCCCATCTGGTTATCTAGGTTTACATCAGACGTAGTGTGATACTGTGGGATATGAATCTGTCATGTCAAAGTGTATTACCTGTTAATTAAAGCTTTGGCTCCGTAACCGGGTATTTGAGGAACCATTTGTTCTGTGAAGGCTCGAAATGCTAGAGACAGATCACTGTGTAAAGTCTGCAAGGGACTGACTACAGCGAGAAGGACGTCATTCTGTCTGAATAAGTCAGGGTTTTGAGTCTGCTTATCTTTTACTTAGGGAATCTAGAGTCTGAGGTCATCCGAGTTGACTACTTTCCAAAAGGGGCACTGTATTCAATAATGGGTCGATGAGAAATGAGTAAAGGAGAAATAAATAGATTTATCCAAAAGAGATGCCTTTAGAAATTAGATGAGCAACATAGAAGGCTTTCCAAGCTGCTGCGAAGACCTGTTGGTCAAAAGATAAATAATTATCCACTAGAGTGCCCAAAGCCCTTATTAAATGTCTGCTTGGAGGAGTGTGTGTTGCCTGCATGGTATGTTCTGGAAAGAAATTGTCCAGAGGAAAAATGAGTTACTTAAGTCAGGTTGCATTTCTAGGACTGGTACATCTCTGGTGTACGACGCTCTTCTGCTGTCCCTTTTGCAGACATGTAGACGTGCATGCTTCTCTGTTTCTGAGACACGCACACACAGTTGCTTGTTTAATGTGAGGTATCATGCCTTACAGTGTGGTTGCATAATGCGCTACTGTGTGATGGGACATAGTTGTCTTGGCATCTTTTTGGTAAATCAAGTTTGTAGTTATGAACCATGAATCATGACCTAGCCCTAGAAATCTTACTTACAGGAGGAAAGCCTTTTTTATTCTGGTATTCTGATTTTTCATAATTTATGGTGAGTAATGTGAAAAGAGTGCCTTATATATGCTTTATTTAACTTTGCTCACTCCTTTTGTTTTTGCTGTGTCAATAATGGCTACGTACTGTACCTTATTATATACCCAAAATACCCTTGAGACAGTGCAGGTAATTTTCTGCGGTTTTCTTTCCTTCATAGGTGAAGCGAGTGAAAAGGAGAACCTGTACTAAACAGATGTCCAGTAGAAAGAAAGACAGGGCAAGACTAAAAGGCAGACAGAGAAAGGACAGGCGAAGGAGAAGGAAGTGACTCAATCTATGTTGTTCGTACATACTGTTAGCCAGTTAATAAACCATCCTCCATATATTGTAATCTTTATTCTGCTTGTTTTTAAATTGAGAGGCAGCCCATAGTCTTGGTGTCCGTTTCATTTTCCTGTCTGGCTCATTAGAACTCACTGTCATGGTCATAGTTAGAATGTAGTGTACAGTGAAAACTGACAAAATTAAGCTGGTAGTGCTCCAGTGCAACTCATTATCCATTGGAATTCTTCACAGGTGGTTCTTATCCATCCAGTCTTACAAACAGAGCTTTTGGATGCTCCTAGTGCAAGGCTGGCCTCCTCTCATAACTCAGGATGTCAATTAATGTGCAACCAAAAATGGAGAGCAGCTCATGCTTTTCTGTAAGAAGCATTTTTTTTTGTTTAGTATGCCTGTTCATTAGTCCCTGCCAGGAGTTTTTTAAAGCAGGAAGTACTTGATTAGGAACATTTTCTTCACTGTTGCTCTGTACTGATTTTAGATTATTTTTTATTGTAAATGTTTGGTACTGACAAAAAAAAAAAATGCAAAAAATATGCCTCTGACTCGGAATGTGGTGAATTTTAGTAATTACATTTTTAGCACTTTCATCTCTTTAAATACCGAGGGACTTTTTCATGCTTCTAGTAATCAGCCTGCTATTTCTACAAGAAGAACAATACCTGAGGGGCAGACATTTCCCTTCAGGTATCACCCGCAGCTTCTGCCACCTTTGATTGTTGCAAGTTTGCCAAGGCATCTGTTTCCACTTGGCATAGGATACGTATGCAAATAATTCAGTCTTCAACATCAGAGACTGTTCTTCCACAAAAAATAAAGTAGGGAGTTTCCCTCTCTGTGGGTTGCCTAAACATGGATGTTGAAGACCTCCTGGCATCCTCTAGGCAAATCTTCTCTCCCTTTGGCTACACCACAAACAGTGATGGAACAGTCTCATAGGGCTTCCCTCAGAAAGGTATGCTGTTTGGAGAGACTAGACCTGATGAAGAAAATATTTTAAGTGAAGCTTTTGGGGTTTAACAAAATTTGCTTGGACCTCCTAGGGATTGAGTAATTCATGCCCACTGTAGTGCCCCCTCAGTTTTCAAAGGCATTGTAGATTCCGTTGAATCTCCTTAGAACCCGTGCCTTAACCCCACCCCCTGCCCAATGCCCTAATACACCAGATGTTCCACAGGTTTGAGTAATATAGTAATTACTTGTATATTAACCCCATAGCAACTCCTCTAGTACTTTCCCCTGAAAGCTGCTGAGGGGTCAGAATTAGTGGCAGGACTCACTGTCGTCAGCAACAATAAGGAGAACAGAGTTTCAGATAAATATGGGAAGGTTTAACACACGCTTACCTATTCAGTGAGATGGCAAACTAATTGAAGTTCTTTGTGTTTCGCTGTTGCAGTCATCCCTTGTGGGTTATCCTTGCTGGGTAGCTCTTGGTCCGAATACCAGAGTAAAGGATTTCCCTCTTGCGTCAGTGTCAGGTTGTCAGTACTATAAAGAGAGGCATCTGACGCCATTACCGAAGCAGAAGTAGTTTGCAAGTGTGTCAGTCGCCTGTTGCCAGAGTGAGGGAGAATATTACTAAAGCTAAGTGCCTCATTGGGGATCCTTTTTCTTGCACTTAACTGATGTCCAAAAAAGTAAATAATTGTCTCCATTGTGGAAAACAAATACCACACCGAGACTTTCATAATCTGTGTGTAACTTGCCTAGGCCCAGACCATGGCGTCCCCGGTTGTCGGATCTGTGCCTTATTTAACACTAGGACCATCCATAGGAGAGCTGATTTTGCAGCTAGGCATTTCAGGGAGGTTAGTTACTCACGCAAAATGGCATCCTTCGGTCAATTGACTGCCAAAATTCCCTAAAAGATAAAAGACAAGGAGAGAGACAGATCACAGAAGGTTAGGCCCACAGATGACACAAATCAGAAGTCAGCCAGCTTATCTTCCACTAGTTCAGTGGAACTCAGTGAGGTGCATTTGCAGCCCCTGCCGACAGCTGTAGAGCCATCACAGGCCTCTACCGAGACCCTTCTGGTATGCACAGGATCAGGCTCCTTCGACTGTTTTGACAGTCGCCAGCACCTCGGTTGGGTCCAGAACCGCTTTGCAGGTACTGGCTTCTGAGAAGGTTTTTCGGATGACCGACGCCAGGCATAGACCGACGGCCACGCCACCAGCAAAAACCACTACACCCATTGAATCTCTAAGGCCTAAGAGCAAGGTCACTCATAGAAGACCCCCTTCCTCCATGCCCAGTCACCAGTTTCCTCCCACCCAACCTGCCCAGTCTCAACATTTACTCAGAATGGCTGAAGATTTAATTAACCTCATCAGGGGTAACCAGCCTACTCCAGCTACCCCAGCCAAAAGAAAAAGGGATCATTCACCTGAAGTGCTTTCAGAGTCACAGTCTGAGGACTCTGAATTTCTAGACTCAGACTCTGAACAACAGCCCCTGGCAGCCTTTGAGGATTCAGATGCTGAGGAATCCATTCCATCAGCTCCCCCTCCCCCCCAGGACCTCTCTTTCAAGGAAACCTTAAATTCGTTCAGGGAGCATTTCCATTGGGAGGCCCAGGACTGCCCCCAATCAAAGAAGAGGCTCAGGGGGTTCCTGGACTTACTTAAACACATGCCTGTAGCCATTCCACCCATCTTGGATGTGGTGGAAGATGCCTTTCTGGAGTCTGGCATCACCCCTAATGCCCTACCTCCTGCACCCAGGAAACCTGACAGATACTACAAGGTACCTGACTCCCACAGGTATCTGTTTAAGACCCCTGCAGCTGACCCAGAAGCCATTACCCAGGGACTCAGAGGCTAGGACCAGTTCCTCCAAAAACCCTATACCCTCTGACAAGGAGAGCAGAGCCTTGGACCGATGGGGCAAAAATGTCTGCACTTCAGCTACCTTAGCCATTAGAGCCCTCAATTGCCAACTTCACATACTCAAATTGCAACAAAACATGGTGGAATTAATAAAGCAAAAAATGTCCACATTACCTGAGAGTAATACTACCAGAGAACTAGGAGATTTGATCCACTCCAGCTCTCAAGTGGCAAAGCATTCCCTGTACTGCAGATTTGATGCTCTAGAAGCCTCTCGCAGAGCTGCAGTTTCTGGATCAATCATCAGAAGGCATGCATGGCAGAGAGAGCAGCCTTTGCCTGACCAGGTCAAATCTAAACTTTTGGACGCCCCCTTGGGTAGGGATCTACTGTTCTGCCCAAAAGCAGAGGAAGTCATTAAAAAAATAGAAGACAAGGCTAAGTCTATGCAGACAGTCAAGAACTTCCTGCAAGTACAGCCTCCCAGATTCAGCAGGAACTTTACAACAAAACACTGGTCTTTTCCTGCCCAACCTAAAGCTGTGCCTAGGAGAGGGCGCAGAGGTAGGCCCTCCAGACAGCAGCAGCAAAGCCAGCAAAGGCCCAGGCAGTGGCCCTCTACCATGTCTAGGCAAGGGAGTTCTAAATCCACTCCTTACTACAAGGACTTACAATGACTCCCCCCTCCCCCGTCTGCCCCTCCACCACCCCCACCAGGCTAGGAGGAAGGCTTTCCCTATTCTTAGACAAGTGGCAAACCATCACAACAGATCAGTGGGTACTAAACATCATTTTAAAGGGGTACAGATTCACTTTCAAAGAAAACCCAAGATTTTCAGGATTCCCAGACTTACCTGCAAACTAAAGAGCAGAGGCCATCTGCCAAATTCAAAAGCTCTGCATTCAAGGATCAGTGGAACCAGTGCCAGAGGAACAAGCAGGAAAAGGTTTCTACTCAAGGCTGTTCCTGATACCCAGAAAAGAGGCACCTGGCACCCTATTCTAGACCTTTCCATGTTAAATCTGTTCCTCCAAGTGCCAAAATTCAAAATGCTAACCATCAAAACTTATTACCTATGTTGGCTCCAGGGGCCTGGCTAGTGACCCTAGATCTAAAAGACGCCTAAATCCTTATCCACATCCACATCAGGGAATCCTGCAAGAGTTTCCTACGTTTCAGAGCAGGCTCAGAGCACTTTCAGTTCTCTGCTCTGTCCTTTGGCTTATCTACTGCTCCCAGAGTCTTCACCTAGTGCCTTGCTCTGGTCATTGCCTTTTGCAGACAGCAAAACATCCAGATTTACCCCTATCTGGATGACTGCCTCATTCAGGCAGACACCAAGGAAAAACTCCTGCAAGACCTTTCCTTTATCCAAACTATCCTAACCTCTGGGATTCGCCATCTACAGGAAAAAAATCTGATTTCCAACTCACAAAACAGATAACCTTCCTAGGAGCCCTCCTGGACGCATCTGCCCAAAGAGCATTCCTCTCTGCAGAGAAACAGAGCTTTCTCCCACTCTACTTTTCTCAGCTAGCTCGCAAGACACATCTCACAGCAAGGAAGTTCCTGCAAGCGCTTGGGTACATGGCTTCCTGCATTCTTCTGGTACCTTTAACCAGGCTCCACATGAATAAAATACAATGGTATCTCAAGAACCTATGGAGCCAACATTCACAGTCATTGGAACACCAGCTGCCTCTAATCCCCTGCTTAAGGTTGGCAGAAGCTTGTACCCAGAACAAAGGGCTACCCTTCACCACCATTTCCCAAGGCCAGACCATCATCGCCGATGCTTCAGACACAGCCTGGGGTGCTCATCTAAGAGACGTGCACTTAGGGCACCTGGGATCAGGTAGACTTTACCCACCACATCAACATGAAGGAGTTGCTGGTGGTACACAGAGCTATAATAACATTTGGGAGCCACCTCAGACCAGGAGTTCTCCTGATCAAGACCGACAACACCACGGTGATGTGGTACATCAGCAAACGGGGGAACACACTCATATCCGTTGAGCCTATGCTTATCTGGCAGACAGCTTTAATGATGGGTCTGCATCTGATAGCTCAGTACATTCCAGGGGAGTACAACACCAGGCAGACCACATCAGCAGGAGTGTCCTGCACCCACACAAGTGGCAGCTACACAAGAACACCTTCCACTACATCATACATCTCTGGGGATTACCAGAGGTAGACCTCTTTGCTACAGTTCAAAACAGGCAGCTAAACAGGTTCTGCTCCAGGGAATTCCATCCATGATCATGGAACGTAGATGCTCTCTCGTTTCACTGTGGCAACATATTTGTGTACGCTTACCCTCCCTTACCACTGATTCCCAGGGTACTTCTAAAGATCAGGAAGAAAGAGCCAAGGGCTATCCTCATTGCCCCAAACTCGCCCAGACAGCACTAGTACCCCTTACTTCTCGGCTTAACCAAGGAATTACCCATCAGCCTGCCTCTCACAGAAAAGCTGCTAACCCAAGAAAAAGGGTCGGTACTGCACCCAAATCTTCACACACACAGCCTATCCACATGGCTTATACCCCAGAGGTGGATAGCAGGCCATTACTGAGCAAACAGGTCTTGGATATCATTAAAGAGGCCAGAAGGCCCAGTACCAGAAAATCTTATTCTGCAAAATGGAAAAGATTCACTGCATGGTGCCAAAATAAGGGTGAAAACAGTGCCCATGCCTCTCTCACCTTGGTTCTGGACTATCTAGCAGATCTCGTACAAAAGTTATTGTCTTATGCCTCTATCAAAATCCATGCGTCAGCTATCTCTGCTCATTCTCCAACAGAGTAGCCTCTATTCTCCCATCCCCTGTTGAAACAATTCCTTAGAGGGGTATCACACATTGGACCTCCTAGGAGGCCAACCACCCCATCATGGGATTTGAACTTTGTCTTCGAAAAATTGACCTTACCTCCTGTTGAACCAATTGCCTCAGCCGACATGAAGCACCTCTTTTGGAAGATTGACTTCCTGCTGGCCATAATCTCAGCCATGAAAGTATCAGAACTACAGGCTCTCATGGCCATTGAAATTTTCATTATTTTCCATCCAGACAGGGTATCCGTTAGGACAAACCCCTCCTTTATGCCCAAGGTGATGTCTGACTTGGCTCTTAATCAAGCCATCCATCTCCCTACCTTCTTTGCAATCGCACAAAATAGGGGGGAACGAATTCTCCATATTTTAGATGTGCACAGGCAGCCTAGATACTATGTAGACAGAACCAAGTCTACCAGAAAGACTGACCAACTGCTGGTTAGCTTCGCCCCTGGGGCAGAGGGGAACCTACATCCTAACAAACCATTTCCAAATGGATATCACACTGCATCCATTTCTGCTACTCTTTTCATGAAAAGGTACCTTCCAGATCAGTCAGAACCCATTCTACCAGGGCAGCATCAACTTCCACTGCCTTCCTCAGAGGCATCCCTACCAGGGACATTTTAGAAACTGCCACCTGGACATCTTACCACACCTTCACAAAACACTACCAGCTGGCTACTTTCTCCAAATACAGGGCAGGCTTTGCTTCAGCAGTCCTGCAGGGCATTGTAGCTTCCATTTAAAAGCAATAAAAGCCTATTCTCCAGCTCCTTCACTGCATTCCTACCATCCTACCCTTCAGCTTTGGGAATCTTCCCACAAGTGATGACTGCAACAGTGAAACATGAAGAACATAGTACAGTTGTATACACTTACCATAAATGTAGATGTTCGAGTGTATTCACTATTGCAGTCCTGTTTCCCCCTTTTCTCTTATTCATCTTTCTTATGGCATTACCCAGGTTGACCTTCTTCAGGTCTTCTTGGAAGTGGTTGGGGGCAAGAAAAAGTGATGTAATGGCATCAACTGCCTCTTTTTATAGCACTAACGACCTGACATCAGTCTCAAGCGACCTGCAGCCAACGCAGGAGGAAAATCCTTTACTCTGTTATTCAGGCCGGCTGAGGGCTACCCAGCAGGGATAACCCGCAAGTGATGACTGCAACAGTGAATACACTCAAACATCTACATTTATGGTAAGTTTACACAACTGTAAAACAGTTAAACATGCAATTTAATACTAACTTTATTCAAATATACATACCTTGGTAAATCACAACTCCTCAACCCCACTCACTATCTCATAGGAAACAAACAAGCAACTTCTTTGGTTTTGCGTCCTGCCACAACATTAGACTGCGTAGGTGTTTTTGACTGTTAAAGTCCACCACCTTATCTGTTGACTGTCTTCCAACAGAATATCTTAAAATTGCAGCAGATGTTCTGGCTAAGTTAATGTCCATGCTGATAAACAGACACACCAAGGAAACCAGTACATCATCTGTCTAGGAAAAATATTTGATTATACCCTTCCACTAAGGTGGGATTTCCACAGATTTCTCCAGCTACAGACCCATAGCTGTTCTGTCTCCAATATCAAAAGTGGCACAAAAATGTAGCCCTGTGCAGCTATACAAGCACCTTACAATAGTTTCCTTTCTAAAACCTAGCATGGTTTCAGATCACACCATTGTACAATTACTGCCATTTTTAGTTTTACTGACACCATCAACAGTTATGGAAACAGACAATCTAATCTCATCCCTCCTCCTTTGTCTGTCCAAAGCATTTGACACCATCTCACATCAAAACCTGTTGTTCAAACTTTCTTCCTTTAGCCTCAGTTGTCTGTCTCTCTCTGTCTCTTATGTTCATAGTTATTTATCTTAACAGGCACCAAACTGTTAAATGGGAAAGTTAATCCTCTTCAATCCTCCCAGTGTCTGTTGGAGTTCCTCAAGATTCAGTCCCAAGTCCCTTACTGTTTAACACCTTCATACATAAGCTACACTTGACCACCAAACTTGTTAGCAGTATGCAAAATGCAGGTGACTCAACCCTTATCTTCTTAGCCCTAAACATTCAAAACCTTAAGGAAATTTCCAAGGAATCCTTTTCCCCTATCAAGTTATGGTTAGCATCCTATCAGCTGATCCTAAATCGAAAGAAAACCATGTTAATGATATTCCTACCCAAACAACCCTCAGGCCATAAATGTACCTTTCACATTATGTTAGCAAACAACATCAAAATAAATACAGTATCAGCCACCAAATTACTGGGGGGTTAACATTGATAATTTAAAATTAGATCAACATATTCTCCATGTTATGAAAAAATACATCTGAAATTGGGCTTCCTATACAAAATATGACCACTTCTGACTGAACCTACCAAGAAAACTGCTGCTTCATCCAGCTTTCTTCCATCACTCCTTTATGCATCCCTAATTCTTACCACCTTGCACTCTACCTATAAAATAAAATGTGATGCATGCTACAACAGAATCAGCAGATTGACAGCCAACATTTCTAAAACTAGTAGATTGGTTAGTACTTGCTTCACTACCCTAACTTATACACAACAACTCATATCTCATAATCTAATCTACAAATTAGGGCAAATTCCATCGCTAAGCAATCTCCTTCAGCACTACTAACCTGCTAGGGACTAACAGTCTGGCAACAAATTTCCCCTTACTGCCAACAAATCTAACTGCACAACAGGTGAGTCATTATAATCCGTGTCACCAAACTTTGAAATACTGTCCTAATACAGGCTAGACAAGAAATTAAAATGTCTTCAAACTGAAACTGAAATGCCAGCTGTACAATACATGGTTATGCTCTGGGTCAGCACTAGGCTAAGTGTGTATGATCTGTATTATTTAATCATCTGTCACAATCTACTCAGTTAATCCTTTGCCCATTAATTCCTCTGTGTATTTTGTCTCCATTTCCCACTTTCAAATTCCTTGTATGCTATCCAGAACCTCTGCATGAGCGTGTCTTTTTCCTCACACAGTCATCCCAGAGTTTTTCTATTTTTCTTAATCCAGATCCCACACCATAAACTCATCTCTTCTTACTTGTAGCCCTAACCAAAGAATATATTCTTACCTTATGCTTTACTAGTGAACTAGCTTAATTTACAGTTACTTTTCTGATTGTACTACATGATAAATGTTGCGCAGTTCTATGTATGGACCCTTACCCCTTGGCTGTGCTAATTATCATGTTACCTTGGATGTCCTCACATACCTGGTATACAGATGGTGTATGTATGCACCTTCTTTAGTTCCTTCTTGTCACGTATCGTGTTCACATCAAGAGAGTGCATCACAGTTCAGCATTGGTCCAAGCCTGTGACTGCAGAGCATTAAGCATCAGATGACTTACCCCATTAGGGCATGTTTTATGCTAATTCACTGATGCTGCTTATTGTGCTTAATAAATTTCTAAAAGTCAATAGCTGGGGAAAGGATGATAAATACAAGGTGTGGACAATGTCTGCCTCAGAAACAACAAACAACTATGCCTGCAGACATCAGATGCTACATAAAGACTGCTACAGTCAGGATGTGTGCCTAGGTCCAGAGCATGAGCATGACAACTGAAGGATCTATCATAGCTTTTGTTCTAAGACTTTGAAGAGGGACAGGAATTTCTCCAGGCATGCCAGACCAGAAGTAGTTTTACTTTGCAGCCTTTAGGCCAATCCATGATGTCAGCAGAAGTATGTCCCTTCCAGAGAGAAATGCAAGTAGAGGAATGTCAAAAAGGAGAGGGTTAATTGTTCGCTCCCAAGTCTGTGGGCATCAGCTCAGTGAACATACTCAGGCAGCCCCTGTCCTCCAGTGCTTGTTACTTTTGAGTTTCTTGGAGTCTTCCCTTCTTTGACCACCATGCCTTTAACTGCCTAGTACATCCCATTGGACAGAAGTTAAAATTCAAAACTTCATGTTGGTTGCCAGTTCCCAGATGTCCACTCTAGACTGCCACTTAATTTTTGAACAAGGGGAAGGGAGTATTATCCACAGTAATTGTTCTGGAAAATGTCTCTGCCCACAAATCTGAACCCAGAGACAACCCTCCCTCAGATACACAAATCCTAGCGGCTGCTTATTCACTGAAGATCCGGATGCCTGAGAACACAGATGCTTACCTTGTTTAAACAGTTGCCCCCTGGTAGGTCACCCCCACCTACCAGTAGCAAGTATATGGCTAAGTTTGCTCAGTATGCAGCCTGCTGACAGAGTAAGATAAGCCCTGTCTGTTTATATCTTTTCCATCCAAAAGGAGAAGGAAGGTCACTGTTGCGGGAGAGTTTGATTCCTCTGACTCTTGAGGTGGACGACACAGATTGCAAGTCACAGCCTCCCCCTCCCCTTGACATATGACACAGACAGTGATAATAATTTAGCTGCTGACTCTCACCCAAAGGCCACTTTATTTGGAAATACTGTCTAACTTATGATGGAGCACGTCAGCTGGTAGCAAATAGAGGCCTCTGCCTCACAGAAAAGATGTGCTGGTCTTCTAGGACTAGGGCAGCTATCCCTTCAGTCCAGAAAGCTCTGTCTGATGCTTTTGAAGCTACATCCAGACCAGCATGCTAAAGTAATGTAAATCCACCTCCAGCAAGTGAAAACCCGTTAAAGTATAGACTTGTCCATTCACATACTTTGGTTGCAACAGAGCGTTAAAACTAACAGTACATCGCTAAAATCTGTCCATGCACAGGTGCCTCAGCAGTACTCCTTCAGCTGGTTCTAAATGGCTCACAAATGTATGACATTTTATACGCCATGGTTAATTAGAGAAACAGTAAGAACAGACCAATTAATAAGTAATTTATAACAGACTGATTAGTAAATAATTTTATTTATTTATTTCACATTTGTTTACCGGGGAAGTCCAACTGGGCTCATGTCCTTTTTCAGCGGAGGCCCGGGAAGATAAGCTCCAGTAAACAGTATATAGAACATGTAGATAACATAAATAACACAACAATAATTCAGTTAGCAAACCAATTCAACAATAGGGCAAGAGTGGGCAGTACAGCATCTAGTGAAGCAATAACAAAAGAATGATACTTGTATTTGGACAAGAAGAAGGCAAGTTACAATAGAATGAGGGAAGAGAATGAGATGTGCAGTAAAAATAGCAACAACTATCACAGATTTATATAGCTATAAAGAGCTCAGAATTATCCAGGATGATAACAAGAACAAAGCCAGCCAGTTTTCTATAAAGTGAGAATTGATGAGCTTTTTAAATTGTGCAAAAGAGCAGTTACAGGAAATATTGGATGGGCGTTTCTTCCATATTTTAGGAATAACATTGAAGACAAGAGATTCACCAGCTGAGTTTGTTAGCTTTGGTGTTTTTTTAAAAAAAACTTTGTTACTAGAGCGTAGGGGGTTTGATAGTGGTATATGATTTTATTATATTGCTGAGAGCAGGGATTATATCTGGCTGATGTAGGATTTTGTAACAAAGATAAGTTGTTTGTAATGCAGCAATTGAGGAAGTTTTTTGAGCAAATTTTTTCTTTCTGGTTTGATAGGAAATACCCCTGTTCAGGGAAAAGAGAAGAGATATTTCTAGGTAATTTTGGTTGCAAAGAATGGTGGACCTTTGTAAATTGATTATTGATCATTACAGGTTAAATAGATTCCTGAAAGAAACAAAAATCAAAATGCTGATTCTTCAGGCATTGTTACAGTAGTTGTTCATTTTACTTTTTTATTTCACCCCCCCCCCGTGACCCAGCCCAGCCACAGGCTGCTCCTCCCTGGTTTCCCTACTTGCTCATCCCTTGATTTCCCCCAGTTTGGGTACCCCTGGTATGACCCTTCTAGCTATTAAGCCACCCAAGTCTTGGGGAGTCAACCTCAGTAGTAATTCTCTGCTACACTTTGGAAGTCAGAAATCCAATAGGGAGCAGCAAGCATGCAGCCTGGGAGCCATCATTCTCATGGCACCAGTTATTTGCCTTAGCTGTGGATTGGCTAGTGCAGTGATATTAGGATGTCATTATTTTCACCCTTGCATTGCCATGAAATGACCTGTGAGGCTGTTGGTCTCCACCAAAGGTTGCACAAGCACTGGGTTTTCATCACACCCTCAATTTCAGGGATAGGAGAGCTAGCCTTTGGCTGCTTCATCCTATTCAACCTGACCCAGCCATACCAGCAGCCTGTATCCATTCTCAAACTCAGGTTGCCAACATCACAGATGGATGCCCTGCCACTGTTCCATTGAGCTGGCTGTTAGCATTACTCTTTCTACAAGTTCACTATGTAACCCTAGGTTTAAAGGTTGCATGCTAGCACGTACCCACCTACCCATAAAGACCCACAGACAGTTCATGAACCTTAAGTCAAGGTGCAGTCATTTGTAATTTACTTCCCCACCTTGTCATGACTAGAGTATGTCCATTTGATTAAGTTATTTAGCAATGCAGTGTTATCTGGACATTTGCCTCTTTCAGACCGCCTCCCTGTGGGAAATGCAAAGGTCTACAGGTATTTCAGGTGGCAGAATGGCATATTGGGTAGCATTGTTGATGATTGGCTTTAGTATTTGGTTGGCCATCCTGACACCTGAGACTGATTCCTTAAGTCATCCAGTCAGAGATTGAGGAAGGTACTTGGAACAGAGTTGTAGCTTCCTTAATCCATCTTATAAGTCTGCATGGGCTTGTTATTTCCAGTCAAGAAGGGTCTACTACATCTTCTGAAAGGATGGGTAGGCTTTTTTATAAATGTGGGGAAGTGTATATTTTTAGAATTGTCTGCTTTCACACTTGTATATTAAACTTCATGGTTGCTGCTTATGAGAACATGAGGAATCTTGTAACACTTGTTTCTTCTTCTGCCGCAAAAAAAACATTTTTGTGTACCTTGGTTGCTTCTGTGTCGGCAGTGGCCACCCACTGTTTAAATTGTGCTTATAATTCTGCTGATGCCACATCCACGGCTTCTGCCACTGGAAGTGTTGTGAGGAAGTTTGCTTGGTTGCATTCTCGAAAAAGATGTCAAATCTCAAATTTTGAATGCTCCCTTAGAGTTAGTTTTTGAATCATCTGCTACAGAGCTCCTTAAAGATGTGGTAAGAGGGGAAGCTAATTAAGGGAATTTCTCAGACTTTTCAGCCTTCCTTCTCCTTCTTTGTCAGTGAGTTTAATGGTACTTCTATAACCTTTGTCAAAAAATAAAATAGGCAAACACAGCAGGCTGCTGGTAAGCAAATGTTTAAAAGGCAATGACAGTGAAGTTCCAAAAAGAAAGGAGGCCACCCCCTCCCAAGAACAAAGATAGGTTGATAAGTCTGAATGTCTGTCTGCAAACTTGGCTCCCCCTTCCCACCTTGGCAAACGCTTAATCTTAAAGAAATGAACACCACAAACAGAGTCCACGAACTCACTGAAGCCTTTTAATACCCAAATGCATAAAACAGTAAAAACCCTCCTGAGGAAGCTCGGGAGATTCCTGGGTGAAAACACTTAACTGTTTAAACTGTTTTTACTGTTTTATGCATTTGGGTATTAAAAGGAGTCAACGAGTGTTCGTGGACTCTGTTTATGATGCTTACTGTTAGTTTATTTTGGATTTACTACTTGTTGGCAAACGTAATATTTCCAGAAAGACTGAACATCCATTGCTGTATTGCTCTCTGACAGTGGATAGTTTCAGACAGGTGGGTTCTGAAAGTAATCCCTCAAGGTCACAGGTGGCAGTGTGATTCTCTCCTTCATTTACAAAGCATTTCCCATCTTCTGCCAGATTAAACTCCCTTTTCCCTCCTGTCATTCAGTACCTGCTAACTCAGGGGGTGGTAGAAGCAGTATTTCCGCCTCAGATGGGAGAACAGTTTTATTCAAGAATGTTTCCAGTGCAAAAGAAAGAAGATTATTGGAGACCATTTAGGGACTGTTCCTTTCTAAACCAGTTTGCATTGTTCCCAATTTCAAATTGTTCTCTTCACAAGCTGTTAACCTTCATTCCCCTTTTGAGTTATCTGGTGACCTTAGATTTAAAAGATGCTTATATTCCTAATGATCCACATTTCAGATGTTTCTTAAGGTTTTCTGTGTTTGGATCACACTATCAGTTCTTTGCATTACCCATTGGTATATTCACTGCTCTAAATGTAGTTAAAAAGTGTCTAGCTCCAGTGATAGCCTACAACAGACTTCAAGTTATTCACATTTCTCTATATTTAAACTGTTTGCATATATTTGCAGTCTTTTTCAAGTTATTGTCTGGAGTATCTCACTTGACTGAGAGCTCTCTTGCACAGTCTGGGGTTTTAGGAGAGTATCGAAAAGTCTTGTTTAACTCATTCTCATAGGATTGTTTTCCTGTAGTGTCTCCTAGATATCTCCTTTTAAAGAACTTTTCTTCATAAGAAGAAGGAAATCTATGTCTAGATCTATTCCTAGTTTTTCGACTCAGATTTTTCTCAGCCTGGGAGTTTCTCTGGACTGTCTTATGGCAGATATAATTCTCAAAATTCCTGTGACAAGACTCTACATGAGAAAAACTAAGTGGTACCTAAAATCTATATAGTTCTAGCATCAGTATTACCTAACGTTCTAGATTACAGTTTTGGGGTTTGTGAAAAGGGAGATTCTTGGGTGGAGAGATGAAGTTTTTCAGGATTCTGATCTCCTGTTTTCCCTTTCAGCTCCAGCACAATCTGTGACAGCAGATGCCATTGACATTGTTTGGGGAGCAGTGTCTATGGGGATAATAGTGAAGGGTCTTTGAACAGAACAGGCAGACCAAAATGCAAGAAGGTAAAAGACACGTTGGCACTTGTAAATGCTCTCAATGCTGTTAATCATCTGCGGTTCTCAGGACCGTTACACACAGTGATGTGGTACATAAATGGAGGGGGGGACTAGATCTTACCCCTCTGTACTAGTCGTTGTAATCTGGGATGTCGTTTTTCAGCACCATCTCACTCTGCAGGCATTTTGCATGCTGTTACAACATTTTGTGGCAGACAAGCTGGAGGAGACCAGGAGAGACCCTTATGAATGGAAACTGAATCAGGTTTTTTCCATGAGTTGCTTCACCTCCGATATATCTTTTTGCTTTTAGTCATAACAATCAGTTGTCAAAATTCTGATCTAGGGCTCCATGGAGGAAGACCTAGAAAGCAGATGCATTCTCTTTTCCTTGGACAACAATGCTTTTCCACCCTTTCCACTAATATCAAGGGTCATTCTGAAGCTACAAAATGACTGTTCAAAGATCATTGTGGTGACCCATTTCTGGCCTATGGCTAAAGTGGTTCTGCCTTTTATTGGAAATGGCTAAGGGTAGTTACCACAAACATCTTCACATAATGGACCTACTCACACTAGACAAGGGAAGTTTTACACGTACCAAGCCCAAACAACTACAACTAACTGCCTGGATGATGTAATATTTAGGCACATATTTTCTGAGGACGTACAGCAGATATTGAAGGTGGGAAGAAAACCTAAAACTAGAAAATGATATATTAGTAAATGGAAAATATTTTCTAGTTGTTGCTGAGAAAAGATGCAGTACCCTTTCAGGTCTAGTGTCTCTCTGGGTCTGCATTACTCATATGAGTTAATACCCTCTGGTGTGCCTTACTTCTCCATCATTTCATCTGTCAGCTATTTCAGCATGTCTGCCCATGGATCCCCCCCCTCTTACAGTGCATTGTCTTGTAAAAATATTTTTGAAAGGAGTGTTGCACAATAAGTCCCCAGGGAACAAGTATCTTCTCCTTGGCAGTCTTAATTTTGTTTTGTGAAACTAACTCTTGCTCCATTTGAACCAATTCATCAGGTTGTTTTGAGGATCTTAATATGGAAACAATTTTACTGATTGCTCTGTCCACCACAAGAAGAGCATCTGAGTCGTCAGCTGTTACGGTGGGTCAACCTTATTTCCATTGTCCATGGATATAGGGTTTCATTAAGAATGAATCTTTTATTTATGCCTAAAGTGGTATCTGAATTTACTGTGAGCCGGGTTATTCATCTCCACTGTCTTCTTTCCCAAACCTAAAAGAGAGCGATACCTTGAATATCTACAGACAACTTTGGTACTATATCTAGACAGAACAAAATCTTTTGGAGCTCTGATCAGTTGATCATTTTATGTGTAGGGAAAAATGAAACGTCAACCCTCCCAGCCTTCCCTCAAGAAATATTATATTACTTTTCCGAGGGAGCAGATCGTCAATGCTATCTCTCTTTAAGGCCTAGAACACAGCAACACTGCGCCCCCGTAGTATCCCAAGCTGCCTTCTAAGTAGCAAGAAACATGACCTGTCAGGCCCTTACAAATCACGATTTAACTGTAGACTTCAGACAGGGTTTGTGCATCTCGAATGGAGAGCAGCAGCCATCATCCCTCTATACAAAGGTATGCCATCTACAGACCCATAAGCCTCACTAGTCTCATATGCAAAGCCATTGAAAGAATTGTCTTGGAAATGTTCAGTTATGACATAGGAAACGTCCAGACAATGGACCCAACCCAGTTCAGTTTCGTCAAGGACAGGTCATGTCTACTCATCCTTATGGATTTCTTTGAGAAGGTCACCAAAGCAATGGATGAGGTAAAATGGTTCACTCTGCTTACCTTGACCTGCCTAATGCATTTGACGCAATACCCTACTTAGGCATTGTTGACCAACACAAGATGTTAGGCATAAACCCTTATGTCACCCAGTGGATAGCCAGCTGGCTCATAGACAGGATCCAGGAAGTTACAATTTTGGAGTCCACCCCGACAAAGAGGCCAGTCACCAGTAGATTCCCTTGGGGATTGGTCCTGGGAACACTCCTTTCTGGCGTCTACTTTTCTGAAGTCAAGGCCAACGTCAAGGGACTGTGTCTGACCAAATCTGCAGACATTTGTAAATTAAGAGCATTCATAGAATCTCCCAGTGAGCGGTGGTGGTGGTGGTGCTGCGGTAGCGTTGTCGCCTCGCAGTTAGACGTTGCCCGTTCGATTCTCAGTTAGAGCGTCTTCTGTGTGGCGACATGCGTGAATGGGCGTTCCTTCATTGAAGGTTATGCGTTAGGCCCAGCAAGCCAGCATGTAAAACTCTACTGCCAATCATTAGCGGACCGGAGTTCCGCTGTGGCGACCCCTAACCGGGAAAAGCCGAAAGACACAAACAAACATAGAATCTCCCAGTGACACTAATGTTCTGCAAAAAGGGCTCCCCCAGACATATACCTGGTGTCAGAACTGTGAACTAAAACTAAGTGCCAAGAAATGCATAATAGTATCTTTCGTAAAGTCAGGCACTACTTGTAACTCTCATATTGACAACACACCTCATGTGCTTACAGTAGTGAGGAAATCATTCTGTGTTGCACAACTAAACAAAAGTATGGCATCTGGGTGCAAGGAGGTTATTGTTCCATTGTATTTGGTATTCATCAGACCTATCACTGAGGTCCATCACTAAAAAATATAGATTGTAAATAACGGCATATGCAGATCACCTCAAAGCCCAGTCCCTGTATTCTGTCTCATACAGACTGTTGTGGGAAGATCTATGCCTGGCTTACAAGGCATTATCGGAATCCACTGTTGACCTCCTGGATATCCGCAAACCAGGATTACCCATTCTAAAGACTGAAACCTTGACTGTGATAGAAATAGGACCTACTGGAGAGACAGTTATGTATCCCAGAAACTACTCCTCCTGTGGAACAGGCATGTAAAGCAGAGTTCCTCCCTAGCCCAATTCAAATGTACATTGGACAGCTGGATGGGGAACAGGAAATTCATCCCTGGCTTGGCACTGATGTCTCTAATGGATACAGGCAGCATGTAAATGATTCGTCTTCCAGAGCCCTACTTATAAGTATTTCATCTCCCATTCCCTAGCTTACACTTATCAAGGGTGCCAGAAGTTGTCAGAGATTTAGGGTGAATGACTAGGCTTAAAAAGGCCCCAGTGGTTGTTAGCATAGTACACACGTGTGAACCTGACAAAAAAGACTATTTCCAAATGGTTGTCTCATGCTTTTACCTTTTGGGATACCCTCTCCAACAAGACATTTCCAGTCTGGGTCACTGGTCATTCCACCAAGGTCTTTGCTTCATCTGTGGCTTTTTGGAAAGGGTTGGATTGTATAAATATTCTAGAAGCAGCAGTTAAGTCTTCTGCACATACCTTTACAAAGCACTACAAACTAGACTCCTTTTCCAGTTCTAGGACAAGCTGTGCTAGGACCATTCCCCAGGGGCTCCTGGGCCCTCATCATTCCTCCTCCCATTCAGCCTAACATATTGTAATCTACCCATTTAGCTGAATCTACTGCAGCAGCAATCAATATGATGAACATAGTACTGTTGTGTAAGTTGTGTTTGAATAGTCATTGCTGCAGTAGTCACTCCTCCTTATTTTTGTATGTTTTAGTTGTCAGTTTGAGGTTTTCTAACTTTAGTTTCCTATCTTTGTTCTTTTCATGGCCATAGTCTCCCTCTCTCTTTAAGCATGAAAGTTCTGAATGACTTGGCACATGAACTACTCTTTTTTTCAACTCATCTTGAGCTGCATAACAGTTGGGAGTCCTTGGAGATTGCCCTTGAAGCTTTGGAAGCTAGACGGCTGTTGTATCCTGAGCAGGAAATGAAGCATTTAGCTAAGACTACTGCAGCAGAGATCATTACAACTGTATTTTCAGCAGATTATGGGAACCTGAATCATAGGTGTATTGCAGGACACCATTAAGGACCTGGTCTAAAACCTGTTCCTGACCAAGCAAAGGCCTCTCCTCACTTGGTAATTCCCTCGGCTAACACACTGTCCAGAGCTGGCTTCAGTTGCTGCATTGCTTCGTTATTCACTTATCCTCACCACAAGCTCATGTCAATGGTCATGGACAACATAGCACTTTGCTGTCCTGTGGATCTCATGAATATTTAGAAGGCCTGAAATACACTTTCCCAGAGAAAGCCAATGATAGTGAGCCATCTCCATTGTCATTACTACTAGATAGCTACTACTATGAAAATGGCTTCAAACTTAATGAGAAGAACCTTAGGCTTTGGGTTCCTTTTCCCTCTTTTCCAAAAATGTCTTGCAGAGTTATTGTGGAAGAAGTTTGAGGAGCCTTGGTTTGTCCTTCTCTTGGTGCCATTAATTTTAGATGAAATCAGAGTAGTCTGGAGTCACTCTACTTGTCTGACATCTACCCAGTAAAGGCTGATGCCCACCAGCTGACAAAGAATCCTAGTGTTGACTTCCATGATCTTTTCAGCTCAGTGTAGGTCCAAGAAACCACAGCCTTTTTGCCATCTTCCTGCCCGAGAAGGAATCTAGAGCTTTATAGAGATATAAAGAGAGAGTTTATTCCTCTGCAACATCGTGGCTTAGGACTCTTAAAGGACAACAACCAGATTATGTTATTAAATGTTCAACTTCTCTGTCCTTTTTCTCCCCATTTACTTCCCTGTCATGAATAAACAGCAATACAGTATGTAAAATATTTAAATTGACTGTTTCTCTCCATTAGAACAGTACCTTACTGCAATGTGGTGGTTTCACTTTCAAAAAACTTTTATCCCGCCCTGGAAAAGCTTGCTGCATTCTCCAATTCACTGATGTCATCAAGGCCAGTGAATACAGGTAGTTTTCTGGTCAATCTCCTCCCAGAACTGACATCACCATGTCCATCCTAGAAACCCACCCAAGCTGTGATATCACAGCTCCCTGGTCCTTCCCCTACACATACAGAAAGTAAAGGCTAGAACAAGAGGGATGTGAGATGATTCAAAGTAGTACAATTCAAGCTTCACAGAATACTGCAGTTTAGTCATTCTAAAAAGAAGCAGCAGTAAAAATCACTTTGAAAGTCTGTTCTGTGGCATTTCCACTGTTTGTGCTTTACGTAGTCACTGAACGGCATGAAATGTTACTTAAACTTGACTGAAAGACAGCAGTGTATGCATGTAAAATCAATGCAGTGACAGGAGCTTTAGGAAGAAAGAGGCCTGTGTGGGGTAATTTTTTTTACAGACAAGCACTGCATTGTGGGATATTCAGAGGTAGACTAAACAATCAGAATTATTTCAAGATGCCAGACCCCATGTGGTCAGACTCAGAAATAACGTATAAAAATATTTAAAAACCTGTAAGTAGTCCCAGAGTGGTGTTTAAATGTAGGAAAGACCACACCATGATGAAGTAAACATGTTGTTTGAGTCTGTGGGTGCGGTTCTCCTTTAACTGTTGATCTTGTATTACTTTGAGGCCTACCAAGCAGTGAAAGCACTGGTCAGCTGAGCAACCTTCATGAGCCTTGATTGTAATAGAGCCTTCATGAGGCATTGTCTACATCTTCAGCACTGCTGTGATGCAGTTTCAGCTACTTAGGTCTGTAGATTTGGATGTGTTGGCCATACAGAATGGTATGGTTGAGGATGTTCAGCCTAAAGGAGGAAATTAAGAAAATTATCCAAGATGCCCACTTTTTGAGAGAAATGTTCTTGTGTCAACCTTTGGGATCTGTGGTCCATGACCTTCTGACATCTGTACATAATCAAATAATTTTGTCATTTCTCGTTTTGCTGAGTATGCTATACTGGCTTTGGTGAGGGGAAAAA
>NC_056750.1:144974626-145027126 GCF_019279795.1 Protopterus annectens
AAGGGTGGTTGGTTGGTTGTTTGCTGTCTTTTGGTTTTGACCTTTATTTTTAGGGTCTTCTGACATCTGGGGCAAGAAAAGACTGAGGATATGACGTCGGTCATGCGCATTTGTACCCTGACGTCCTGATGTCAGTCAAATGCGCCTTGACCGACGTCAGCCTTATACTTTGATATTCGGGCCGACCGAGGACAGCGGACTACCCAAGTGTAAGGACTGCAGCAATGTGGATCTTCGAACATCTACATTTATGGTAGGTACAAAACTGTACTTTTTTAGAAGCCCAAAGTTAGCTTTCGAGAAGTTTATCATGGTGGTTACCTTTGCATGTGTGGGGGGGAGGGATGAGGATTTCCAAGGTGATTAGTTTGTGGTAGGATCTAACCAGGGAGGAGTTGACTATTGGTGTAGAGCAATGGTCGCTCGTATTATTACTGACCAGGTCAAGGATTTTGCTACCTCTAGTGGTGGTAAGAACGAGCTGGTCCAGGGCATTGGAATTAATGAATTCCAGGAAACATTGGGCTAGTGTATTGGTACATGAGTAGATTTCCCAGTTAATGGAGGAGTAGTTGAAGTCACCCATTATGAGAGTGTTAGGTTGAACCCTGATATTCTCTAGGGTGCTTAGGAATGCGGAGTATGAGTCTTGGGGACCTATAGCAGGCTACAACCTGAATCACTGTCTTACCCAATGTTAGTTGCACCTGAAGTATCTCT
The DNA here is from genome assembly GCF_019279795.1 of Protopterus annectens. Taxonomy (NCBI): domain Eukaryota; kingdom Metazoa; phylum Chordata; order Ceratodontiformes; family Protopteridae; genus Protopterus; species Protopterus annectens. Next base: position 144,975,347 of record NC_056750.1, read on the forward strand.
GATGCGTTATGTTGGGCTACCAGTCTGGAGGTGTGCACATCCTTTATGAATATGGAATCACCGCCACCTTTGAAGCTTCGGTCTAAGTTCTAGGGCCAAAAGGTGTGGAATGAGTTTATAGCCAGGTAGTGCACAGGTGCTTTCTGCTGCTTTGAACCAGGTCTCTGTTACAGCACAAATGTCGATGTTCTCCAGTTTTTAGGAGTGCTTCGAGCAAGTGCATTTTGAGATTTAAACTTCTAGCATTGAGCAGCATGACCCTCAGATTGCATTTGTTTGTAGCTGTTACGGTGGTAATTTGTCTTTGGAGCACAGCCTAAAAAAGGCAGTATAGGGGTGGCAAGAGCCTTGGCCAGTATCCAGAAGCCCTGTGGTGACAGATGCAGGTCATCTCTGGCAAAGCATCGATGTCTGTCTGTCAGTCATTTCATCCCCGGCAGGCAGATACTGGATCCCCTTGGAGTGACACCAGAAACTTAGCTAGTTGTTGAAATCGGTCATTTTCTGCTTGTACTGTGGTATCATTCTGGGTGATGGTAGGATGCTGCTCAGGGATAGGATCATACCCGCCTGGGCTACATAATCCAAGAGCTCCTCCATGTTTCTTTTCTTGTAGTCCAGGGAGGTATGTCTCAGGTCATTCACACCCACATGTACAATGTCAGAGTCATATTTGTACCTGTTGTTGAGGGACCTGAGTGCATGCGTTATGTGGCAGATCCTGGCACCTGACTGGCTGCTGACTGTTACTTTCTTCTTATTCAACTTAGTGAGGGGGACATCAATGTGCCTCACTATTGAGTCACCTATGACTAGTGTGTTGGGACATCAGTGTGCCTCACTATCGAGTCACCTATGACTAGTGTGTTGGGCATGCTGTTTTGCCTTAGGGGCTTTGGTTGAGTGGTACACTGGTTAGGAGAGTTGTGTGTCTCGTGATTAGTCTTGTGTTGTGGTGGTCGAGTGGGTTTCTGCCTTGGAGACCTCTGCTGTTTGGGTAGATTTTTATTGAGAGCCTCCGTGAAGGTGGATTTGTGGTTTGTGGTTTTATGTGAAGGCAGTGCTGGTGTGTGTTTTGGAGGGCCTTGTGTTCCATGTGGTGTGGTGCAAGTGTTGACCTCCTCTTGACCAGCTCTTCCGGTCTTGGCTGAAGAGTGCATGGCTTCCAATTTGGATTTATAAGTGCATCTCTTGCAAGTCTTGACTGTTGGGAGGTTAAGAGGAGAGGGTTGTCAGTGTACATGAGGCAGTTGCTACATTGCCTCAGGATGCCCAAGTTCACCAGGTTACTAGGAGAAAGCACAGGGAACTGACCTTTAGACATGCCTGGAGGGGTGGGCATTAATAATAAGTACTGGAGCTGTTTCCTTGTAGAACGTTTAGTGCTGGTAGCACGTTTTTGTGCAACAATAATTACTACAAGAAGTCTGATAAAGTGCTAGACTAATAAGCTAGTAAAAGTGCAGTAGAGGAGAGAACTAGCAGATCTATGGGAAAAATTGAAGAGCAGACTTTGGCACCACTCAGAAGCTTACAAACATTCCTGGATACAGCAAATCTGTATCTGGACTAGTCTACTTACAGACCATAATGCATTTTCCCACATGTTTTTGGGAGACTTGATGTATTGTTTTGCAAATTTTAGCCGGGCCTGAATGTTTTTCTATGTAAGAAGAGGCGTCCATCTTACAACCCTACCTTATAGGACAGACATATGGAGAATACGGGAGATTGTTGTCACATGCAGTACTCAACCAGTATTCGCCAGAAATTCCTGCACCTCCTTCAGTGTTGCAGTAGGTCTCTTGGCAGCCTCCCTGACTAGTTTTCGTCTTATCATCAGTTTTGGAGGGACATCCATTTCTTTGCAACGTCACTGTTGTCCCTTATTTTCTCCACCTTTTGATGACTGTCTTCACTGTCTTCCATGGTATAGCCAAGGCTGTGGAAATTTTTTTTGTAACCTTCTCCTGACATAACTTTCAACAGTGAGATCCCTTTGATGCTTTGTAAGCTCTCTGCGAACCATGGCTTTTGCTGTAAATTTCAGGAAAATCCTACTAGAACTTTATTTGGGGTTAATCAGAGTCTCTTTAATTAATGGCAGGTGTGTACCCAAGAAGGCTGAATACTGTAATTGAAGCAAAGGTGCTTCAACAGAGTTTTAGTTTAAGGGTGTGCTCACTTATGCAACCAGCTTATTGTACGTTTTTTTTATTTTTTATATTTTTATCCCTTAACAGATTTGTTTTTTGATTGAATTGTACAGGTTGTAGGTCACATTAAAGGTGGGAAAAGTTTTGAAATGATTTATTGTTGTCTCATTTTTTTATATCACAAAAAGGTGGCATTTTTACAGGGGTGTGTACACTTTTTATATCCACTGCATATTTGCACATATATATATATATATATATATATATATATATATATATATATATATATATATGAGAACGAAGAATACAACATATCCATCACACCAAGAAAGTAGATAACTGTTTATTAGTCCAAAATAAAACGATGTATAGTAGATTAGCGCTTTCGGGTGTAACACCCTTTTACAGATCTTGCATAGAAAATGACATTTCGTACTAGCTTCAGCTCGTCGAACCCAGAGCTGAACTATTTCTACTAGCATCTACAAAATGCTCCCTTGTGCATGTCCTCTTTTTCCTGTTATGGCCCACTCTGCATTACCTGAAATCTCGTTTACCATTCTTAAAAATGTGTCAACAGATTCCTTGTCACAGCTAAGTATATTTTCTGAAATACAGGTTTATATATATATATATATATATATATATATATATATATATATATATGTATACAGACACACACACACACACACACACACACACACACACACACAGTTTCTACTCTAAATATTCTTGTTTGTAGTTAACACTGGTATTTTCTGCACTTAGTCTCCCTTTGTGCAACTGTTTCCTCCCATTACCTTGTTGTTGTGTCTTTCGGCTTTTCCCGGCTAGGGGTCGCCACAGCAGAACTCTGGTCTGCTAATGATTGGCAGTAGATTTTTACGTGCCAAGTTGCCAGCCAAGACGCACAACCTTCCACGAAGGTACGCCCATTCGCACATGTCTCCATGACAGAAGACGCTCTAGCTGAGAATCGAACGGGACAACGTCTTACTGTGAGGCAACAGCACTACCGCAGCACCACCACCGCACTTCCTCCCATAACCTTGTACCACTTGGTATTTCTTGTGTACAATAGCTGATAGTTTTTATTCTCCTCTCTTTCCCTTTCTTTATCTTACCGATAGGTAATCTTTCTTGTCATTGATGGTAGGATCCTTTCTAGTGTGGTTGTGTCTATCCTTTCTTGTTGTTATGGCAGATAAATCTAAATTTACCACTGGATTTAAACACTGCCGTGAGTGCGGCAGGAAAATGAACTCTGACTGATATGAAAAATGTGTCTATTGCTTAGGTGCTGTGCACCTTGACATTGACTGTTCTGTCTGCCAGGGCATTAGTACCGGAATCATGGTAGAACATAAAAATAAACTTATTATCAAAGGGCTCCTAAAAGCACCTTTTGAAGAAGCCTTGTCCAAGACTGACCAGTTTCCTCCAGCCTCTGGTTCAAATTTTAGTTGCTCATTCCTGACATTTCCATCTGCACTGACACCAAAAAAGCATAAAATCCCTTCTGCTGGATCTTCTACAGAATCGAGATCTAAGGTTCCAAAAATCTTGCAAAGTGCCAAGTCCTCGGTACCAACTACTGTTGGGGGTGCTGTCAGTTCCTGCTGCGCAGCAGCACTGACTACATCTCCAGCAACAACTACAACTTCTCTCAGCACTGACTTCATTAGTTACTGTGTTTGTACCAACATCTGCGGCTCCACAGTCTGTTACTTATCCCCCGGTGCCGAAGACTGAAACGTTATATACACTCAGGACAAGATATTCCCCCATGGTTGACCCCTTGCTGGGTCACCTTCCAAGCCCTTTCTTAGAAAGACCTGATTCTCCATCCGGATTGCCATTCGCTTCACCAGGAGTCTGTCTGAACTTGACTTTGTGAGGTTGGTGGACCAGCTTCTGTCAGGTAGGGGTCTTCCTCCTTCCATTCGGCCCCCTCTCCCTCCTGCAGTTGGGGAGTTTTCTCCCTGTACACCTACATATATTCCTCCACTGACTTCCTCAGAGGCTTTAGAGCTGTCAACTCCAACCACACAGGTTCCGGTCGTCTCGACGTGGACAATATTTTTGTCTTTGGTTTCGGGCATTGCTCTGACTCCCTCGATGCCATCAGAACAAATGGGTCCCAGGGATAGATCTTCCTCCAATGGGTCCAGAGGATTTGAGTCGACTTCTGTTTTTTTATTCGGAGCTGACCTTACCACTTAGGTCTGTGCCAGCTGTGGGTCTTTCATCGGCTCAGGCCCTGGAGGATGATCTCTCAGGGTGGGGTTTGACCCCAGTTCCATATTTCTGTCTCAGGTCTGGACTCCCATCTTTCCTCAGGGGGCCCTGCTTTCCACGCCGTGGAGAGATCCTTGGCCACAGCTACTTCCTAGGTTGCTCTTGTGTTACCGGAGTCTCACCCTTTGACCCCTGCCATTCCAGAGCTTACACCAACTTCAGTGCCCATTCAGCAAGCTCCAAGGCTGCAAGAATTACCATCCAAAGGCCACCTTTCTTTCGAGTCCTCCTCAGATATTCCCACTGACGAGCCCCCTTAGAAGAAACTGTGTAAGAGGAAAGCATATTGCTATCTTTGCCTTTTTTATGTAGACGGTCCATGTGGTTTGAGAAGACTTTGAGCAAATGAATAAACGTTTGCCTGAGTGATGCCAGACATTGCATCACTGGATGTTATTCGTGTTTCACTGTTGCAGTCATTACATTTGGGTAATCTGCTGGCAGGTTGCCCTCAGTAGGCCTGAATATCAAAGTCTTGGGTCCTGCGTCGGTTGCTGTCTCCTCTTCCATGGCATCAGGTCGTCAGGGGTATAAAACATGCAGCCAACGCCATTTTATTCAGTCTTTCTTGCCGCACGGTGCCCGAAGCAGAAGCAGTTCGCAAGTGCCGGTCGGCCGACTCCTGAAATTTTCGCATTCGAGTTTCAGAACCAAAGTCTTCAACTAAAGCTAAGTACCCGATTGGGGAAACCTTTTCTTGCTCCTTACCGATGTCAGTATGGTGGCTATTCATCCAGTACCAGAACAGGAAAAAGGACGAGGTTTTTATTCAAGACTTTTCCTGGTACCCAGAAAAGACGATGCCTGGCGTCCAATACTGGACTTATCGATTTTGAACACGTACCTGGATATTCCAAAATTCAAAATGCTGACTTTGCAACAGCTGCTGTCTATGCTGGGCAGGAATGCTTGGTTAGTGACTCTAGACTTAAAAGAGGCATACCTGCATATCCCAATAAGGGAATTGTGCAGAAGATACCTCCGCTTCAAGGCAGGTTTTTTGCAGTACCAATTCTCTGCACTGCCCTTTGTCTTATCTACTGCGCCCAGGGTTTTTACAAAGTGCCTGGTACCAGTAATTGCATTCTGCAGACAAAGAAGCATGCAAATTTATCCTTATCTGGACAACTGTCTCATACAAGCAGAGGACAAGGACACTCTTCTTCAACATCTGGCATTTGTAAAAAGGCATTTAACATGCCTAGGGTACACACTAAATGAAAAGAAATCTCAACTGGTACCCTCTCAAATAATTACATTCCTGGGTGCAAGCTTGAATACAACTGCCCAGATGGCTTACCTTATACCAAACAAAGGCAACTGACAACATACTTCAAACAGATGGCAACAAAAAACAAGTTATCTGCAAGACAAATTCTGCAGGCTTTGGGGTTCATGGCATCCTGCATTCTACTAATTCTGTATGCAAGACTGCATATGAGGAAACTTCAGTGGTACCTAAAAAGTTTATGGAGTCAACATTGTCACAGTCTGGAAACAATGATTCCTCTCATTCCCTGCCTTCAACAGGAGTTTCTGTGGTGGGCAAAGACATGTCACCAAAACGAGGGACTGCCATTCACTCTACCCCCTGCCACCTAAACCCTAACTACAGATGCATCAGACTATGCTTGGTGGGCCCACCTGGTGGGGAGATGCATTCAGGGCATATGGAGCCCAAAACAAATGCATCTGCATATCAACCAGAAAGAGATGCTAGATGTTCAGAATGCTCTGACAGCCTTCAAGGACTTACTTCATTCAGGACAACTACTAATAAAGACAGACAACACCATGGTTATGTGGTAGATAAACAAGCAGGGGGGTACACACTCCTACTCCCTTTGCAGACTAGCCATGGCATTGTGGAACACAGCTTTGACTTACCAAGTACATCTTCAAGCTAAATTCCTGCCAGGAAACAAAACACTCTGGCAGACAACCTAAGCAGAAATCTTATGCACAAGTGGAAGCTGGATCCACAAATCTTCAGCATGGTAACACAGAAATGGGGGGGCCCAGACATTGATCTATTTGCTTCTCCCCAAAATTATCAACTGGACAACTTCTGCACAAGGACTTATCGCAGACAAGCATGGAAAGTGGATGCCCTATCCTTCAGTTGGACAAACCTATCAGTCTATGCCTTTGCCCCTCTGCCTCTTCTCTCCAAGGTCTTACTAAAAGTCAGACAGGAAAAACCAAAAATGATCCTGATTGCTCCGGACTGGCCTCACCAGCACTGGTACCCAATTCTAAGGAATATGTCTCAACTCCCTCCTTGGTACTTGCCTCAAATACCTCGTCTCAGCAGAACAATCAAATTCTGCACACACAGCTCCAAACTCTGAACCTTGCAGCATGGCTGATCATTTAATTATTCAAACAGCACCTCTCAGTAAATCTGTGATGAATGTCAGTTTGGAAGCCAGAAGGCCTAGTACTAGAAAATCTTATGCTGATAAATGGAAGAGATTCTGTGCTTGGAACCAAGCACAAGGAACGGACACAGCAAAAAGTACAGTTTTGTACCTACCATAAATGTAGATGTCCGAGAGGTATGCATCTGCAGTCCTAACAAATGGGTTGTCCTGCCTCAGGCAGCCCTTCGGTCGGCCGGATTCCAAAGTCTGGGTCTGGCCTCGGCTGATGTCGCACTTCACCCGACGTCATAGCTGCTGTCAATTGGGTATAAAGGCATCAGCCGACGCCATTTTCCTCAGTGTTTCTTGCCCCAGATGCCAGGTACCCTCTAGGAAGGCTAAATTTGGATAAATGCAAATGATTCCAAACAGTAGAGAGCAAAATAGAAATAAACAGGTATATACATATATACAAACAAATACACCATAATAGATTCCCCCAGCTAGCTACTGGATGGGCAAATACCCTAGGAATACCACAGAGGGGAAGGAGGGAGGGTAATCCTGACTGCAGATGCATACCTCTCGGACATCTACATTTATGGTAGGTACAAAACTGTACTATGTCCTTCAAGGATGCATCTGCAGTCCTAACAAATGGGTAGAATACCATAGCCAAACTGGGGGAGGAGGTACTAAGAAGATTATGGTGTAGTTAAGATCCCTTGCAATACAGCAGTGGCAAAACCTGCTCGGGATCTGGAGTATAAAGGTAGATTATAATGCTTGGCAAATGTATGCACGGAGCTCCAAGTAGCAGCCTCTAAAATGTCTTTGGTAGCCACTCCTCGTAAAAAAGCTGTTGTAGTGGCTGTAGCCCTTGTGGAGTGAGGTCTGATGTTTTCTGGAGTTGCCTTCCCATGAAAAGAGTAACAGAATCTAATGCAATTTCCTATCCACTTTGAGATTGTCTGTTTTGAAATTGCTTTTCCTTCCATTCCTGTTGCATATGCTACCAGAAGCTGGTCAGTTTTTCTATTGTTCTTGGATGTCCTTCATGGATGCATCTGCAGTCATAACAACTGGGTTGTCCTGTCGTCAGGCAGCCCTTCAGTCGGCCGGATTCCAAAGTCCGGGTCCGGCTTCGGCTGATGTCGCACTTCACCCGACGTCATCTCTGTTGGTCTTCGGGTATAAAAGCATCAGCCGACGCCATTTTCCTCAGTCTTTCTTGCCATGTGGCGCCCGAAGCAGAAGCTGTTCGCAAGTGCCGGTCGGTCGGATCCAGAGATTACTTCTACCGAATAATACTTCGAAGACTTCTAAAGCTAAGTACCCCGTTGGGGACTCTTTCTTGCCTCAGCCGATGTCAGAAAAAGTTAATAATTGTTTAACCTGTGGGAAACAAATACCTCATAAAGATTTCCACTCTTACTGTCTGCCTTGTTTAGGCCCAGCCCACGACGTAGCAGCCTGTTCAGCCTGTGCTTCTTTCAACCGACGAACGTTTAGGCGTCGGTCGGAGTTTGCAGAACAGTTTTTCGGTTCTGATTTTGCGTACATTATGCCGTCGGATCCTCCGACTACCCAATCCGCCAAAAAACGCAAAGATAAAGACCGACACTCGCGGTCCGCGGTTTCGGCCGAAACCATGGTTAAGCAAACCGCGAGTGTCTCGGTTTCGGCCGAAACCGAGAACACTGATCAAAGTACAGCTGGACCTATCTCTACAACTGAGGCCCCTGCTACCAATCTTGAATCGGCCTCAGAAATTTTATCCACTACGGTGATTGCCACTGACTTATCAGACACCATTCCCTTGGATGTCTCTACCCCAGCACGTGGTGCTGCTAGGCCTCCAGCAGCCATGTCCATTAAGGCCTTCGCCAGGGCTAAAGCAGCCAAGACTACTAAAACAGTGCCTGTTAAACCCCCCACAACCAGGCCCTCTTCTAGTTCACAAATGCTTACTTTGGCAGAAGATTTAATTTCATTAATTAGAGGATCTCAATCTCACCCAGACAGGGCCTCTCAGCCCCCAGAGAAGAGACCTAGGGCAGAGCCCCCTGAGCCAGTGTCCTCTGATGATTCTGCTGATGAATCAGACATAACTGACCAGCCAGAGGCTCCTTTCTCCAATTTTGAAGATTCTGATGCTGAAGAATCCATTCCAGCTGCTTCCCCACCAGAAGAATTCTCCTTTGGGGAAACCTTACATGCCATGCGAGAGCAGTTCCAATGGCAGCAACAGGATTTTTCAGACTCCAGAAAAAGACTTAGGACCTTTCTGCACCTCCCACAGCACAGGCCCTTAGCTATACCTCCTGTTCTCTCTGTGGTGGATGATGCTTTCAATGATGTCTGCACCGCTCCAGACTCTTTACCCCCAGCCCCTGCCAAACCAGACAGATTTTACAGGGTGCCAGATACTCATCACCACCTTTACAAGGCCCCACTTGCAGACCCCGAAACTATATCCCAGGGTCCCAAGGCAGTAGCATGACCATAGCTAAAAACCCTATTCCTTCTGAAAGGGAAGCAAGGTCATTAGACAGATGGGGTAAAAGGTCTACACTTCAGCTACTCTCTCAGCTAGAGCTTTAAACTGTCAGTTTCACATGATACAATACCAAGAGTTTATGCTTGATCAGTTAACTAAAAAACTAACCACTGATGAATCTCTTGACAAGAAACATGTATTAGAAATGGTAAATAACATACAACAGGTTAGCAACCATTCCTTAAAATGTGGCTATGATGCACTGGAGGCTTCATTTAGATCAGCCATGACTGGCAAAGTGATAAGAAGGCATGCATGGCTAAAGGAGCAAGCTTTACCGGATCATGTTAAAGCTAAGTTGCTAGATGCTCCTATGGATAAGACAAGTTTGTTTGGTACACCTGCCCAGCAGGTTATGAAGAAAATGGAAGAAAAGGCAAAATCTGTTCAAACTGTTAAAGATTTCTTGCAGGTTCAACCACCAAGGTTTAGCAGGAACTGGCCTGCCAAAAATTGGGCCTTTCCTGACTCCACAAAATTTCAAAGGGGCAGGAATAGACGTTCCAGAGGCAGAAACCAATCCAGAGGAGGTGCCTACAGAGGACGACAGTGGCAAGGTAACAACAGAGGCACAGACACAACCACTGCCACTACATCAGCACAACCACAGTGACTTAATCCTAAATCCGCCTACCAGGGAACAAATAGCAGCTCCTTTAGGCGGAAAGTTAGCCTTATTCTCAAAGAACTGGCATTACATAACAAAAGACAAGTGGATTTTACAAACCATAGATCAAGGTTACCGGTTTCACTTCCACACTTTACCAGTCAAAAGAGGAATGCCAAATCTACCTCCAAATCAAAAAACAGAGACTCTACAACAGATAATGGAGTTAGCAAACATGAGAGCTGTGGAAGGAGTGCCGACAGCAGAGCAAGGAAAGGGGTTCTACTCCAGACTATTCCTAGTTCCAAGAAAGGAAAAAAGTTGGAGACCAATTCTCGACCTGTCCACCTTAAATACATACATCATTGTCCCAAAATTCAAAATGCTGACCCTACAGCAACTTCTTCCCATGCTGGGCAAGGAGTCTTGGCTGGTAACTCTAGATCTCAAGGAGGCATACCTGCACGTCCCCATTCGACCAATCTGCAGAAGATACCTCAGATTTCTTGCAGGATCAGAGCACTATCAATTCTCAGCATTGCCCTTTGGCTTATCTACTGCGCCCAGAGTATTCACAAAATGCCTGGCATCAGTAATCGCCCATTGCAGACTACAGGGAATTCAAATTTACCCATACCTGGACTACTGCCTGCTACAAGGGGACAACAAAAGCAAGCTGACAACAGATTTACAAAGGGTCATTTACTTACTACAAGCACTGGGATACACAGTCAATTTACAAAAGTCAAGGCTGATACCATCCCAAACAAGGACATTCTTGGGCGCGGAATTGGACACAGTAAAACAAATGGCATTCCTGACTATAGAAAAACAAAAAGAACTCCCTCTTTACTTCTTGGCACTAACAAAACTGAACAAGTTAACAGCAAGAAAAGTACTGCAGGCCTTGGGCTTCATGGCATCATGCATAATCTTGGTCCCATTTGCCAGACTACATATGAGAAAACTACAGTGGTACCTAAAGAATTTATGGTCCCAACACAGACACAGCCTAGAAACAGAAATCCCACTAATTCCATGCTTAAAACAGGAGTTCCTATGGTGGGCTCAGGCATGCCAGTCAAACCCAGGCCTACCCTTTCAGATGTCAAGCAAGCCAGACCATCACAACAGACGCTTCAGACCTAGGATGGGGGGCCCACATGCTGGACAAATGCGTGCAAGGATTGTGGACACAGGATCAACTTCACCTGCACATCAACCTAAAAGAAATGCTGGCAGTAAAACTGGCAATCCAAAAGTTCAAACCATTTCTCAAAGAGGGCCAGTTGATGATAAGGACAGACAACACCACAGTCATGTGGTACATCAACAAACAGGGAGGCACTCATTCATACCCCTATGCAGAATGACTTTGGAGCTGTGGACCCTGGCACTCAGCTACAACATCCAGTTACAGGCAATATTTGTACCGGGAAAAGAAAATACTCTAGCAGACATATTAAGCAGAACCACATCGGATGCCCACGAATGGAAGCTGCACCCGGACATCTTCAAGACCATCTCAAAGAAATGGGGAATGCCTCAGATAGATCTATTCGCATCACCTCTCAATCACCAGCTCAAAAATTCTGCACAAGGACTTTCCACCCACTAGCATGGAAAGTGGATTCGCTCTCCTTCAGCTGGAAAGGCCTAACAGCATATGCATTCCCACCTCTTCCTTTGATACACAAAGTACTACTAAAAATCAAGGAAGAACGCCCAAGGATAATCCTGATAGCTCCACACTGGCCAAGACAACACTGGTACCCACTGTTGAGGAGCATGTCTCGGAACAATATGTGGCCAGTACCCTGATGCCTTTGATGTTAACTCAGACCAACTACAGCATCATACATCCAAACCTAAAACGTTGCAACTGACTGCATGGAACATCACATAGCAGCAGCTAATCCAGAACTTTCCCAAAGAGTTAAAGACATTATTCTTGAAGCACGCAGACCTTCAACAAGAAGAAACTATGCTGGAAAATGGAAAAGGTTTGTCATCTGAGTAATGGAAAGAGGAAAAGATGTGTCAAACATAGATATGCCTAACATTCTGGAGTATCTGGCCGAACTTCTTCATTCAGGCCTGTCCTACTCCTCCATCAAGATACATGCATCAGCTATTTCAGCAGAATACAGCTTTGATCCACCTGTTTTTCACCCTTTGCTCAGGCAGTTCCTCAGAGGAATCAAGAATGTAAAACCTCCAAGGAAACCACCATTACCAGCTTGGGACTTAAACTTTGTGCTAGAAAAGTTGACACTATCACCCTTTGAACCAGCAGCAACAGCAGACCTACAACACCTGTCATGGAAAACTGCTTTCCTACTGGCAATTACTTCAGCAAGGAGGGTTTCAGAACTACAGGCCTTAATGGCAGTGCAACCCTTCCTAATCTTCCACCAAGATAGAGTGTCCATGAGGACTAATCCTACATTTATGCCTAAGGTGGTATCCAGAGTGTCTTTAAACCAGGCAATCCACCTACCTACCTTCTTTCCCAACCCACAAAACAGAGGGAAAGAATACTGCATACCTTGGATGTACATAGACAGCTACGCTTACTACTTGGACAGAACAAAAATAGCAGAAAGACTGACCAACTTTTTGTAGCCTATGCAACAGGAAGGGAAGGAAAAGCTATTTCCAAACAGACAATCTCCAAATGGATAGGAAATTGCATACGATTCTGTTACTCCTTCCATGGAAAACCAATTCCACAGAACATAAGACCTCATTCTACAAGGGCAACAGCCACTACCACAGCCTTCTTACGAGGAGTGGCAACCAAAGACATTATTGAGGCGGCTACTTGGACCTCCGTGCATACATTTGCCAAGCATTATAATTTGCCTCTATATTCCAGATCCCGAGCAGGGTTTGCCACTGCTGTACTGCAAGGGATCCTAAACACACCATAATCTACTTTTATCCTCCTCCCTAGTTGGCTATGGTATTCTACCCAGTTGTTATGACTGCAGATGCATCCATGAAGGACATAGTACAGTTTTGTACCTACCATAAATGTAGATGTCCGAACTGGATAGCATCTGCAGTCAGGATTACCCTCCCTCCTTCCCTCTGTGGTACTCCTAGGGTGTTTACCCTCCTAATAGCTAGCTGGTGGGGAGTCTTTTATGGTGTATTTGTTTGTATATATGTACATACATGCTTATTTTTGTGTTTACATCTATCTTTTTGGAAACATTGGCATCTATCCAAATTTTAGCCTTCAAGAGGGCTACTGGCATCTGGGGCAAGAAACACTGAGGAAAATGGCGTCGGCTGATGCTTTTATACCCGAAGACCAACAGAGATGACGTCGGGTGAAGTGCGACATCAGCCGAAGCCGGACCCGGACTTTGGAATCCGGCCGACTGAAGGGCTGCCTGACGACAGGACAACCCAGTTGTTATGACTGCAGATGCTATCCAGTTCGGACATCTACATTTATGGTAGGTACAAAACTGTACTTTCTGTCCAGGTAGTAGCGCAATTGCCTATGCACATCCAAGGTATGTAGTAGTCTTTCCCCCCTGTTCTGTGGGTTGGGGAAGAATGTTGGTAGATGAATTGCTTGGTTTAATGATACCCTGGAGACCACCTTTGGCATAAAAGTAGGATTAGTTCTCATGGACACTCTATCCTGGTGGAAGATAAGGAAGGGCTGTACTGCCATTAATGCCTGTAATTCAGAAACCCTTCTTGCTGAAGTGATTGCAAGCAGGAAAGCAGTTTTCCAAGATAAGTACTGTAATTCTGCTGTTGCTGCTGGTTCAAAAGGGGGTAGTGTCAGTTTTTCTAACACAAAGTTCAGGTCCCATGTAGGCAATGGTGGCTTCCTTGGTGGCTTTACATTTTTAATTCCTCTCAGAAACTGCCTGAGTAGAGGATGAGAAAAGACTGGAGGATCCATGTTGTATTCTGCTGAAATTGCTGATGCGTGGATCTTAATGGAGGAGTAAGACAGGCCATTGTGGAAAAGCTCTGCTAAATATTCCAGGATGTTAGCTATGTTTGCCAATGGAACATTTTCTCCTTTTGCTGCACTCCAAATGAGGTATCTTTTCCATTTTGCTGAGTAAGTTTTCCTTGTTGAGGGTCTGCGAGCCTCCAAGATAATGTCTTTAACCCTTTGAGATAAATCTGGGTTATTTTGTGTTATGTAATGTTCCAAGCAGCTAGCTGCAGTGTTTTCAAGTTTGGATGCAGGATTTTGAAGTTGTTCTGTGTTCGCAGTAAAGGAACTAGGGGTAGAGGCCATGCGAGTCCCCGAGACATACTCCTCAGTAGCGGGTACCAATGCTGCCTCGGCCAGTCTGGAGCTATTAGGATGATCCTTGGGTGATCTTCCTTGATCTTCAGTAGCACTTTGTGCATCAAAGGAAGAGGTGGGAATGCATATGCTGTCAGGTTTTCCCAACTGAAGGATAGGGAGTCCACCTTCCAAGCAAGCGGGTGGTATGTCCTTGTGCAGAATTTTTTCAATTGGTGGTTGTGAGGGGATGCGAACAGGTCTATTTCTGGTAGTCCCCATTTCCTTGAGATGGATTTGAAGATGTCTGGATGCAGCATCCATTCGTGGGCATCCGTGGTAGTTCTGCTTAAAATGTCTGTTAGTATATTTTCTTTTCCTGGCACAAATATGGCTTGAAGCTGGATGTTGAGGTTCAGGGCCACATTCCAAAGGTCCATTGCCATCCGGCATAGAGGGTATGAATGTGTGCCTCCCTGTTTGTTGATATACCACATAACTGTGGTGTTGTCCGTCCTTATCAGCAAATGACCCTGTTGAAGAAACGGTCTGAATGTCTGAATTGCCTGCTTTACTGCCAGCATCTCTTTTTGATTTATGTGTAGGTTCAGCTGGTCTTGTGTCCATAAGCCTTGTATGCACTTGTCCACCATGTGTGCCCCCAACCGAGGTCTGAGGCGTCTGTGGTGATAGTCTGGCTTGGGTGAGGCCTGTGGAAGGGCAGTCCTTTGTTCAATTGACAGGCCTGAGCCCACCACTGGAATTCTTGTTTCAGGCATGGAATTATTGGAATTTGGGTTTCTAGGCTGTGCTTGTGCTGAGACCATAAATTCCTTAGGTACCATTGCAACTTCCTCATATGTAGTCTGGCATGTGGAATCAATATTATGCAGGATGCCATGTAACCCAGGGCTTGCAGGACTTTCCTTGCTGTAAGCTGGTTCTCATGCCAATGCCATGAAATAGAGTGGTAGTTGCTTCTGCTTTTCTGCTGTGAGGAATGCCATTTGGTTTGATGTGTCCAGTTCTGCACCCAAGAAAGTTATCCTTTGGGATGGTATCAGCCTTGACTTTTTTATGTTGACTGTGTATCCCAGGGCTTGCAATAGGTGAATAACCTTTCTCAAATCTGTTGTTAATTTGTTTTTGTTGTCCGCTTGTAACAGGCAGTCGTCCAGGTATGGATAAATTTGAATTCCCTGAAGCCTGCAATGAGCAATTACTGATGCCAGGCATTTCGTGAATACTCTGGGCGCAGTAGGTAAGCCAAAAGGCAATGCTGAGAATTGATAATGCTCTGATCCTGCAAGAAATCTGAGGTATCTTCTGCAGTTTGGTCGTATGGGGACGTGCAGGTATGCCTCCTTGAGATCTAGAGTTACCAGCCAAGACTCCTTGCCCAGCATGGGAAGAAGTTGCTGTAGTGTCAGCATCTTGAATTTTGGAACAATGAGATATGTGTTGAGAGCGGACAGATCGAGAATAGGTCTCCATTGATTTTCCTTTCTTGGTACCAGGAAAAGTCTGGAATAAAATCCTTGTCCTTGTTTCATAGACGGTACCTTTTCTATAGCTCTCATCCTTAGTAAGTGGTCTATTTGTTCTACAGCGTTTGTCTTTTGGTTTGGAGGTAGGTTTGGCATTCCTCTCTTCCTTGGTAGAGTATGGAAGTGAAACCTGTAACCTTTGTCTATTGTCTGTAAAATCCATTTGTCTCCTGTAATGTAATGCCAGTTTACTGAAAATAAGGCTAGCTTTCCGCCTAAGGGTGCTTCTAGTTGTTCCCTGGTAGGCGGTTTCAGAGCCAAGTCACTGTGATTGTCCTGTGGAAGTGGTAGTGGCTGGATCTGTGGCAGTACTTCTCTGGTTGTTAGGCTGCCACTGACGCCGCCTGTAGGCACCTCTGGATTGACCTCTGCCTCTTGGGCGCCTATTTCTGCCTCTCTGTGCTCTGGTGGTGTCTGGAAAGGACCAATTCTTGGAAGGCCAGTTCCTACTAAACCTCGGAGGCTGGACCTGTAAGAAATCCTTGACTGTCTGGACAGATTTTGCCTTTTCTTCCACCTTCTTTAACACTTGTTGTGCAGGGGAGCCAAACAAACTGTGTTTTTCCATGGGAGCATCTAGGAGCTTTGACTTTACATGGTCTGGTAAGGTTTGCTCTTTTAACCATGCATGCCTTCTGATCACTGTACCAGTCATAGCTGATCTAAAGGAAGCCTCCAGTGCATCATAGCCGCATTTTAAGGAATGATTACTGACCTGCTGAGTGTTATGTACCAATTCCTGAAGGGACTTACGGTCTAAAGGTTCAGGAGAGGACAGTTTTTTAGTTAGCTGATCCAACAAAAATTCCTGATACTGAATCATGTGGAATTGACAGTTTAAGGCCCTAGCCGAAAGAGTAGCAGAAGTATAAACTTTTTTACCCCATCTCTCTAAAGCTCTAGATTCTCTTTCAGAGGGGAGGCGGTTTTTGGCAGAGGCAGCTGCTACAGCTTTGGGGCCCTGAGAAATAGTTTCAGGATCTGCAATAGGATTCTTATACAAGTGATAATGTGTGTCCGGAACCCTGTAGTATCTGTCAGGCTTAGCAGGGGCCAGGGGAAGAGAGTCAGGGGCAGTACAAGCATCATTAAATGCATCATCCACAACTGTAAGTACTGGAGGAATGGCTAAAGGCCTATGTTGTGGCAAATGTAAAAAGGTCCTAAGCCTTTTCCTAGAGTGAAAAATCCTGGCCCTGCCATTGAAATTGTTCTCTCATAGCATGCAATGTTTCCCCAAAAGAAAATTCCTCAGGAGGAGAGGCAGAAGGAATGGAGTCTTCTGCGTCGGAATCCTCATATGGAGAATAAGGGCCTTCTGGAGGATTTGAGTTTTCTGAATCATCAGAGGAGTAATCTGTAGAAACTGGCTCAGGGGGCTCTGCTCTAGGCCTCTTCTCTGGAGGGGGAAGAGAGGCCCTGTCAGGGTGAGGCTGGGATCCCCTGATCAAAGAAATGAGATCCTCTGCTAGACTGAGCATTTGAGTACTAGAGCTAGGCCTGTGTGAGGGGGTTTTAGCAGGCATGGTCTTTGAAGATTTAGCTGCTTTAGTCTTAGAAAAAGCCTTAATTGACATGGATGCAGGGGGCCTAGCAGCTCCACGTGCAGGAGTAGATATATCTAACGGGATAGTATCTGATAAATCCTGAGAACCTGTAAGAGCAGGCGGAAATTCAGTAGCAGATTCAGCCATGCTGGATGAGGCCTCGGTAGTAGGAGGCATGCTTTTGGCCGAAGGAAGAACCGAGGACTCGGTTTCAGCCGAAACCGAGACACTCGCGGTTGGCTTAACCACGGTTTCAGCCGAAACCGCGGACCGCGAGTGTCGGTCCTTTTCCTTACGCTTTTTTGCTAATTGTGAAGTCGGAGTCTCCGACGGCATGTTGTAAGCAAAAGCAGAGCCGAAAAACTCCTCTACAAACTCCGACCGACGTCTAAGTGTCCGTCGGTTGAAGGAAGCACAGGCTAGACAAGCTGCTACGTCGTGGTCTGGGCCTAAGCAAGGTAGGCAGTAAGAGTGGAAATCTTTATAAGGTATTTATTTCTCACAAGTTAAACAGTTATTCACTTTTTCTGACATCGGCTGAGGCAAGAAAGAGTCCCCAACGGGGTACTTAGCTTTTTAGAAGTCTTCGGTAGTAGCAATCTCTGGTTCTGACCGACCGGCACTTGCGAACAGCTTCTGCTTCGGGCGCCACACGGCAAGGAAGACTGGGGAAAATGGCGTCAGCTGATGCCTTTATACCCAATTGACAGCAGCTATGACGTCGGGTGAAGTGCGACATCAGCCGAAGCCAGACCCAGACTTTGGAATCCGGCCGACCGAAGGGCTGCCTGAGGCAGGACAACCCATTTGTTAGGACTGCAGATGCATCCTTGAAGGACATCCAAATACCCCTCAGATTTTACAATACTTGACTGAGATGCTTAACAAGGGCTTATCTTTTTCTTCAATAAAAATCCATGCCTCTGCCATCTCGGCTCATTACAACACAGAGCCTCCCCTCTTTTCTCATCCTCTGCTAAGACAGTATCTTAGAGGAGCCAAAAATTTAAGGCCTCCCAGAAGATCACCAACTCCTGCTTGGGACCTCAATTTTGTGCTGGAAAAACTCACCCTGCCTCTTTTTGAACCAGCAGCTACTGCGGATTTAAAATTTTTATCTTGGAAAACAGCTTTCCTCTTGGCAATCACTTCAGCAAGAAGGGTTTCAGAGCTACAGGCTCTCATGGCTGTGGAGCCTTTTATTGCATTTTACCTGCACAGGGTGTCTCTCAGGACCAATCCTTCCTTTATGCCTAAGGTGGTATCCAGTGTGGCTCTTAACCAAACAGTTCCCCTGCCAACATTTTACCCAAATCCGCAGAACAAGAAGGAGCGGATTCTGCATTCATTGGACGTACACAGACAACTAAGATTCTACTTAAACAAGACCAAATCTCTGAGAAAGTCTGAGCAACTACTGGTGGCATTTGCTTCAAGATCAAAGGGGAAGGCTATATCAAAGCAGACTATTTCTAAGTGGATAAGCCACTACATTCATTTCTGCTACTTGCACCATGGTAAAGCTGTACCCAAGGGAATCAGGTCACATTCCACCAGGGCTGCCTCTACCTCAGCAGCCTTTCTCAGAGGAGTTCCAACCAAAGACATTCTAGAAGCTGCTACTTGGAGCTCTGTTCATACCTTCACAAAGCATTATCATTTGCCTCTCTTCTCCAAATCCAGGGCAGGCTTTGCCACTGCAGTTCTGCAGGGCCTCATAGCCGCTCTTAATGCTATTTAGTTCCATCCTCCCATCCATAACTTTGGGATTCTACCCAAATGTAATGACTACAACAGTGAAACACGAAGAACGTAGTACAGTTGTGTACAATTACCATAAATGTAGATGTTCAAGTGTATTCACTGTTGCAGTCCTGGTTACCCACCTGCCATCCCCCTTTTCTATAACTTCTCTTTCCTTCACTATATTCTACAGCCTTTGTGGTGCATTTGCTTTTAGATGAAGGTAAAGTTTATGTTGCTAAAAGTGCATTTACATATGGTGCTGTTTATTTATATATATATATATATATATATATATATATATATATATATATATATATATATTTTTTTTTTTTTTTATTGCTCCCCATTTGGGGGGCACCTGACATCTGGGGCAAGAAAAAACTGAATAAAATGGCGTCGGCTGCATGTTTTATACCCCTGACGTCATGGAAGAGGAGACAGGAACTGACGCAGGCCCTAAGACTTTGATATTCAGGCCGACTGAGGGCAACCTGCCAGCAGATTACCCAAATGTAATGACTGCAACAGTGAATACACTCTAACATCTACATTTATGGTAAGTGTACACAACTGTACTTTCTTTGTCTGACATCGTGAGGAATTAACTAATTTAATATGCCACTTGGCTATTTATTGTGGTACTGATGGCATTACCATTATTAAGTTTTATTTTAGCACATTTCATTCCGCTCCGTGCAGCAGTTTTACTGGTGAAAGCGTTTTATTTGTTTGACATGTTAAATTCACCTCCAAGCGACCTGGCGAAAACTAACTGGACTTGTTCCTGCGAAGAACGTGCAATTTACAGTGAGTACGCTGACTAGTTTGCCCAATCAGCATGCACAGTTGGGAATACTAATTATTTTATAAGGAACAGTGAAGCCCCCTGCATACATCGCAACTGTCCAGGTCCTCCTCCAGGTTTTAAAAAAATGTAAGACAAGCAGTAGACGTATTTAATGGCTGCAGGTTTTCCCTGGCTAAGCTCTCCAAGACAAACAGACTTATTTAACTCCTGCAGATTTTCCCCGGCTTAGCTCAGCTCTCCAGGTAAAAAAACAAATAAGAAACTGTTGTTTATGTGGTTATTGTTACTTGCAGCCAGGCAGGATAAACTGTGTGTTTACTTAACTGCTGGCTCCAGGAGAAACTGTGCTTTCATGTGTACAGCATTTTTACTTAATGGCCAACTGCAGGAGAAACTGTGTGCTTTCACTTTGTTTGTGATTACTTTACTCTGTATGTGAGAATTTACTTAATGGCCGGATGCAGGAGAAACTGTGCTTTCATGTGAGCGGCAGTTTTACTTAACAGCCAGCTGCAGGAGAAACTGTGCTTTCATTTACTGGCTGCAGACAGTTTAGATTACTTTACTCTGTGTGTGCACGGCCCAGCATTTTTACTTAATGGCTAGCTGCGGGAGAAGCTGTGCTTTTATTTACTGGCTGAGGTTGTCTTATTAGCATTTTTACTTACGGGCAGGCCGCGGTGGTGCAGTGGTAGCATTGTCACCTCGCAGCAAGAGGTTCTCCCGTTGGATTCTTGGCTGGAGCGCCTTCTGTGTGGAGTCTGCATGCCCTCCCCGCGGTCGAGTGGTGTTCGAAAGACATGCGTGAATGGGTGTGCCTTTGTTGAAGGTTGGGCATCGGGCTGGCACCTCTGCACCATAAAAATCGACTGCCAATCATTAGCGGACCGGAGTTCTGCTGTGGCGACCCTTAACCCTGGAAAAGCCGAAAGAAAAACTACGGGCAGGAGAAACTGTGCTTTCATGTTTACGTGAATTTTACTGTGTGTGCATTTAGATATACTTCTTATCATTCTTATCAGCATGTTTACTTAATGGCCAGCTGCAGGAGAAACTGTGCGTTCATTTAATGGCATTGGGTGGGTGAACTTTACTGGCTGCAGTTGTATTTTCCGTCAGCATGTTTACTGCAGGCAGGAGAAACTGTGCTTTTATGTTGTTTATGTGAACTTTACTTTGTGGGCGTTTACATTTAACACTTATCAGCATTGTTATTTACAGGCAGCAGAATCTTATTGGGTGGGTGTTATGTGAACCTTACTCTGTGTGTATTTATTTCTTATCAGCATTTTACTTGCAGGCAGGAGAATGTCTTGTTTTACGTCAGCCTTACTGTATGTGCATTTACATTTAATTCTCATCAGCATTTTTACTTGCAGGCAGCGGAATCTTATTGAGTGAGTGTTATGTGAACTTTACTGTGTGTGCATTTACTTGCTGGGGTGCCTTCTGTGCGGAATATGCATGTCCTCCTAGTGGTCACGTGGGTTTCCTCCAGGTGCTCCAGTTTCCTCCCACATCCCAAGGACATGCTGTAGGTGGATTGGACACTCTAAATGGCCCTAGGTGTGATTGTGTGCATGTGTGTGCCTTCTGTGGAAGGCTGGGCACCAGGCTGGCAACTCGACACTGTAAAACTCCACTGCCTGTCATTCTGTGGACCATTGTTCCACTGTGACGATCCCTAACTGGGATAAGCTGAAAGGAGATGATGATGATGTGTGTATGTGTACTTACGTGAACTTGTTGAACTTGTATCAGCATTTTTACTTGCATGCAGGAGAAACTGTGCTTTCATGTTGCTTGTGTGAACTTTACTGTGTGTGCATTTAGATTTATCAGCATGTTTACTTAACGGCTGGGCAAACTCAAGCTACGCCACTGATCAGTAGGCCATGGAGAATGACTTTTGGAGGTCCTAACAAACTATAATCTTTTCATAGATTAGAATATTGCCTACCATTAAATGCCCTACTTTTGCCACAAAACCCACATACTGCAAGTCACCAAAACAAAATCCTAAGGTTCATCATCTTCTGCCTTCCCAGTAAAAATCATTGCTACACATTTCAAGAAAAAAAAATAATTTACTACAGAGTCTGGGCTGGGGTCATATTTTGGTTGTCTCTTTTTCAGTTTGCGTTTTAAAATTGGTATCCCACAATTCCATTTAAGTGGGCAGGTTACATAATTATGTATGTAAAATGTTAAGTTGTCAATCTCGCCTTCATTCTTGCTGGATGGGTTCGGAGACGATCCTCTGCTCCGACTCGGCACTTGCTTAGCTTGAGAACTCCTTTTACCAGCTCTAGGCAACCCTATATCCCATGATGCAAGGCGGGACTACCTCAGATCTCGTTTGCCGCTTTGCGAAGAGGTCTCTTTTTTGCCAGCTCAGGTAAGTTTGAATTTTTCAAACAGTTTAGTCAGGGTTTTATCTCTCCCTTGTTCCTTTTTATAGTGTGTAGTGTTTCTACAGCCCACCCTATTTCCCCATATAGTTAAAAACTTCTAGTTTTTATAAAAAGTTTAAAATTTTTCAGTTAGGCCTAGGCCTCTTTTCTTAATCCCTATCTGTGTGTCTGTGTTTGTTGGGATTAATTGTGTGACTGTTTGGGGTGTGTGAGTGTTATTTTTTCTTGGACTATGTCTAAGGAAGGAAAGGTCTCATTCTTCAAGAAGTGTGACTCGTGCTGTCAGAAAATGTCTCTGACAGACGGTCACACTTCTTGTGTTTACTGCCTGGGGCCTTTACACCTGCAGGACTCCTGTGCCTTATGTCACTCTTTTAGCCAGAGAGTCATGCAGGAGAGGAGGAATAAGTTGATCCTCCGTGGCTTACTAAAGCCAGAAGGTTCACCCACTAAAACTGGGTCTAGTAAACCTTCTAAGCCACCTAAGGTTCAGGCTACAGCTTCTAAGCCTTCCGGTGGCTCCGACTCTTCGAGTCGAGATCGCTCGCCGGAGCCGATCTTTCTTTGTGGTGGTAGTGTCGGTTCCGATCGGTTCCGACACTCAATCTGTTGTTGCCTTGTCGGCTCCGCTGGAGCCGACATATTATCCAGTATCGAGCCGAAGCCTTCGGCTCCATCTGGAACCCAGAGGACGTCGGCTCCGATGGCTTCGTCCAAGAAGAGATCTCGGTCCCCTTCTTTGGAGTCTATCCACTGCCCGGGTCTCCTCTTTGTCGGAGCGGAGTCATCGGAGCCGATCTTCGAGATCTTCCAGGCTGTCTGACCACGATTTGGAGAGGGTGGTAAGCAGGCTGTTGAAGTCACAGGCGCTAGCCCAAATGCTCCATAGCCCATCTCAGCAGACTTCGGCTATTGCTTTACCCTTGAACTTCCTCCTCCGACTCTCCAGAGTTTGGAGCCGAGTTTCGGGACAGCGACCGTCGGGCGCCGAGCCGATACATCCCCTTTCGGCTCCGCTGCCTCGGCTCCGATCTCTTCCATGAGACCTTCCTTGGAGGGATCCGTCGCCGAAGTTTCCTTGTCGGCTCCGAGGGGGCTAGTGGCATCGGACCCTTGTCCGACCCCGCTCTCCCTCTCGGGGCTTCGGCTTTGGTAAGCTCGGCACTGACATCGGCCTCGGAGCCTTCCCTCTCGGTGGAGCCGGGATTTCCTATTTCCTCGGAACGGGAATATTCCGGCCTCCCAGGGAGGGGAGCCTTTGAGGTGATGAGGAGTGTCCTGGCACCTAAGCCAGGTCAATGGTCCATCGCTTTAGCTCCTCCCTTTTTGGTGCCTGTGGACGCCTCTTGCTCTCAGGCCCAGGGATCCATCGCCCCAGGTTTCCCCATTGGGAATAACTTCCTCTTCCGAGGTTTCTCCTGATCCTGCAGGGGAACCCCCTCGGAAGAGGACGTGTAAGAGGAAACACACAGACTCCCCTGAGTCTACAACATCTGATACCGACTTAGATGAGTCGGAGGGTTCCCCACGGTCCCCCTCTGAGGATGTCTCCTTTTCAGACATCCTTGAGCTCCTCAAACAGAGGGGGAATTGGCCCTCCATTGACCCCTCCGAGGATGAGTCGGTATACCTGGAGGCTTTGGATCCCGACCTCCACCTCCTGGTGTCTCCGCCTTCGACCCACTTATGCAGGTAGTGGCTCGGAAGGCATGGGCAGCTCCAGATTCTGTGGAACCAGTCCCCAGGAGACCATCCAAATTTATTACGGCCCCTTCAGACAAGCAGTTTCTTTCTAAGGGTGTCTCTGTGGATGCCATGGTGGTGGCGGCCACCAAGAAGGAACTTATGGATCCTTCAGTACCTGTTCATCCTCCTAACAAAGATTCTAGGACCATGGACAGGTATGGAAAGCGGATGTTTTCTTCAGCGACCTTTGCTATGCTCGCTGAACTACCTTTGTCACTTCACCAGGCTTCAAAGAGATATTCTCAAGGAACTAGGTGAAGTGGTCCAGGATCCTTCTGCTGCTGGGGCTCAAGAAAAGATTGCCTCACAGCTAGCAATCCTGAATTCCTTAACCAACTCCTCCATGCGGCTCATATCCTATGCAGCCGATGGAGCGAGCAGAGCCGCAGGCACAGGAGTGGCTGTTAGACGCCAAGCCTGGATGCGGCTTTGTAATTTTGCGGACCCCTTTAAGGCGTCCTTCACCAATACCCCCTTTGACGGTTCGGCTTTGTGCGGACCTCAGGTGAAGGAAACCTTGACCAGGTGTGAGCAGGACGGCAAAACTCTTTCTGCCGTTGGAGTCCATTTTCCACCCCTTCTAGACCCTATCCCAAGGGTCAGAAGGGAGGGAAGATGTGGTTCATAAAGCCCAAGGAGCAGCCGACACACGTGGTCAGTTTACCCCAGAGGCAGAGGGGTAACAACAAAACGCCGCCCTAGGGGCAGAGGGGGTCCCCAGAACCAGGGCAACAGGGAGTCTCTTCCTGAGAAGCCCTTTCAGCATCCCTGAGGTGTTGCCCGACTGTCCACCCTTGGAGGCAGTCGGGGAAGGATTTCGCTGTACCCAGTAGCCTGGCTCCCTTTCACAAGATATGTGGGTACAGTCGATCATATCCGAGGGTTACAAAATCCCTTCGAAGGTATCCCATACCTCACCAATCCCTTCCAGACATCTCACCCGGTCAAAGGGATTTGGCAGAACAGGAGGTTACAAAGCTCCTAGAAAAAGAGCCGTCCAGACTGTTCCGCAGACCAAGTAGGATCCGCGTCTACTGAGATTCTTTTGGTCCCCAAAAGGACGGAGATTGGAGACCAATATTAGACCTAAGCAATCTAAACAGATTTGTCAAGAAGGCAAGATTCCGGATGGTCACGCTTCAGTCCATTCTGCCCTTTCTGGGCAAGGACAACTGGATGTGCTCGATAGACCTTCAGGACGCTGACTATCACATAAAGATTCACAGGCGCCCAGGAGGTTTCTCCGCTTCGGCTAGGGACCAGTCATTATCAATTCAGAGCCCTGCCCTTTGGCCTCACTTCAGCCCCCAGAGTGTTTACCAAATGCATGGCAGTGGTCACAGCTCACCTGAGACGACAAGGATTCCAGGTGTTTCCTTATTTGGACGACTGGCTCCTCTCCGCCTCCACCAGGCATCAGCTTCTTCAGACCAGAGACTACACTCTGCAGCTTTGCAAAAGTTTGGGAATTTCAGTGAATTACGAAAAATCTTCTCTGCGGCCTTGCCAATCTATCACCTTTATAGGCGCAGAATTAAACACCGTCAAGTTGTTAGCCAGACTAACAGATCAGAGAATTCTGGACATCCAAAAATACGCTCGATTTTATTGCAGAGCAGCAAAGTCAAAGCCAGATTGATACTGAAAGTTCTAGGTCTTATGGCGGCGGCCATTGTTCTTCTACCACTGGCTCGCTTCCACATGCGTCTTCTGCAGTGGATGTTATTCACTCAGTGGTCGTTCCACAGTCTTCCGATGAGACACGAAATCTTAGTCACACAATCGTGCAGGACTCATCTGAACTGGTGGATATCTTCCCCTCTTCTTCATCAGGGCCGACCATTTGTTCCCCCTCCTCTGGTTGCCAGTCACTACGGATGCCTCTCTGATCGGGTGGGGGGGGCATTATCAGGGCAGGATGGTCCACGGGACATGGCAACCCATAGAATACCATCTGCACATAAATGTCCTGGAGATGAGAGTGGTGCTTTTAACGTTGCAAGCCCTCAACGACTTTCTTCCCGCGGGGACTATTGCAGTGCAAACGGACAACATGTCCGTGGTCTGGTACATCAACAAGCAGGGCGGGACCAGGTCCTATCCGTTGTGTCGAGAAGCTCTCAGACTTTGGCAATGGGCAATCTCCTCTCATCGGTTTCTGATAGCAACGCACATCCCCGGCAGGTCCAACCTCTTGGCGGACAGGCTGAGCAGAGCCATTCTCATGCCTCACGAGTGGTCTCTCAATCAATCTATAGTGGACCAGATTTTTCTGAAGTGGGGCACACCTTGTTGTGATCTTTTTGCTACACCCCAAAACAAGTGCCCCGATTTCTTCACCCTCTTTCCCTTACCATGCCAACCCCTGAGAGACTCTCTAACCCAGGATTGGCCCCGGGGACTTCTGTACGCTTTTCCTCCCTTTCCCTTGATTCCACAAGACATTCAGAAAGCCACCATTTTGAGGGCCAAGTTGATTCTCATTGCCCCTTACTGGCCTCGACAAATTTGGTTTCCGACTCTGCATCGTCACCTCCTGGTGCAGCCTTGGCATCTGGACCCAGTTCCGGATCTTTTGATCCACCAATCGGGTCAACAGCACCGGGCCATTCATTCTCTCAACCTCGCTGCTTGGTTGCTCCACTTCCTTCCCTAGCCAGGCTTCCTATGATCTCTGATCCTGTCAGAGATATCTTAGTAGCTTCTTTGAAGTCGTCCACCAGAACCGTTTATGCTAGCAAGTGGCGACGTTTTTCCCTTTGAGCAAACTCCAGGCACATTGATCCCTTTACTGCACCTGTGCATTCTGTTTTAGATTTCCTAGCTGAAGTTTTTCAGTCAGGATCTTCTTCATCTACAGTCAAGGTTCAACTGGCGGCTATTTCCAAATATCATGTTGGCTTGCAAGATCATAACATTATGTCACATAGACTATGCAAAGCCTTTCTGAGAGGAGTTTTTCTCCTGAAGCCGCCAATAAAACATCCTCCTCCACAATGGGATCTGAATTTAATGTTAGCATCCTTGATTTTACCACCCTTCGAACCATCTGCTTCATGTTCCTTGAAGTTATTGACCTGGAAAACTATATTCTTACTGGCTGTCACTTCAGCAAGAAGGGTTTCCGAGATTCAAGCTCTCTGCATCCGCTCTTACTTGGTTTTTCACAAGGACAGGGTATCCTTGAGAACAAACGTCCTTTCTCCCCAAAGTTGTTTCTCAAACTAATATTAATCAATCCATCGATCTACCAGTCTTTTTCCCAAATTATTCTGACAGAGCTGAACAAAAGCTTCATTTTTGGATGTCCATCGTCAGCTCAGGTACTATTTGCATAGAACTAAACAATTCAGGAAATCAGACCAATTATTTGTCTTCTATGCAGAAAACAGGAAAGGTCTCCCAGTATCAAAAGTGACCTTATCCAGATGGTTGTCTTCCACCATTTCTTACGTGTATTCGCTCAGAGGCAAGCAACTACCTTCTAAACCGAAAGCACACTCAACCAGGAGTCTATCCACTTCTGCAGCCTTTCAGGATAGGCTACCCATTGATACCATTTGTGCAGCAGCTACTTGGGCCACTCCTCATACCTTTGTCTCTCATTACAAATTAGATTTGGCCTCCAGGGACAGGGACAGTTTTGGTTCCACAGTTCTCAAGAGTCTGTTCCATTGAGCCACCCGGGACACAGGTGCTAGGGACGCGGTCCCATCCAGCAAGAATGAAGGCGAGATTGACAACTTAACATTTAGAAGTTATGTACCTACCATAACGTTCCATGTTAGTTGTCTTCTCTTCTTCTTTAAGCCCCTCCCTCCTTCCCCCTGGCCTGGACAGATCTTGAAGAGTTTCCTCTTCTCAGGTTGTTCCGTCCTGAGTCTTCAATAGAAGAGTCTATTGTTATGAATTTGTTTTTTCCTAGTTCTACTAGTTTAGTCCTTAGCAGGGTATTTTAGCTACCAAACGAGATCTGAGGTAGTCCCGCCTTGCATCATGGGATATAGGGTTGCCTCGAGCTGGTTAAAGGAGTTCTCAAGCTAAGCAAGTGCCGAGTTGGAGCCGAGGATCGGCTCCGAACCCATTCAGCAAGAAAGAAGGCGAGAGAAGACAACTAACATGGAACGTTATGGTAGGTACATAACTTCTAATTTTATGCTAATCAGCATACAGATTTTTACCTGTTTTTCATGGGCCTTTGTCCAGATTTTTGATGTTTCCAGGTTGAGAGGTATGGTGAGAAAGACTCTGTCTGCTGTTGGTATACATTTTATTGCTCCTCGATGAGCCTATTCCAGAAATCAGAGGAGCAGGAAGATGTGGTTTAAGAAGTTCCAGAAGCCTTTCCAGTAGACACATGGTACAGACTCTCCTCAGGGCAGAGGGGGGAGTTTAAATGGAAGACACCATCCTAGAGGCAGAGGTGGCCCACAGAACCAGAGTTCCATGGAGACTTTCTCTGGCCAACCCTATCAGCGCTTCTGAAGGGATGCCCGATTGCTTGCTTCTGTAAGCAATTGGGGAAGATTTTCTTTGCACCCAACAGCCAGGTGACTTATAACCACCGAGGCCCGAGTGCTAAGAATAATTTCCACAAGTTACCTTATACGCTTCTCCTTTTACCCAAAAATTCTAAAAAGGCTCCCTGATGTTCAACCTGGTCAGAGGGACCAAGCAGCCTTAGAAGAGCAAAAGCTGCTAGAAGAAAGAGTCACTCAAGAAGTCCCACCAGACCAAAGAGGATATGGATTTTACTCAAGATTCTTTTTAGTGCCAAAAAAGACGGGACTGGAGACCAGTTCTGGAACTCAGCATTCTAAACAATTCTGTTCAACAGTCCAGATTCAGGATGGTCATGGTTCAGGCAATACTTCCCTTTCTAGAAGAAAACAATTGGATGTCCTCTATAGACCTTCATGACGTGTATTACCACATAAAAATGGACAAATGCTCAAGGAGGTTCCTCCGCTTCCAGCTAGGAGCCAACCATGATCAGTTCAGGGTGCTGCTGTTTGGTCACACCTCAGCTCCCAGACTGTTCAAAAGTATGGCAGCTGTAGCAGCTCACTTGAGACTGCACGGATTCTGGGTATTTCCATATCTAGACAACTGGCTCATCACTGCTCCCACCAGACATCTACTGCTACAGGCGATGGAGATCACCCTACAGTTCCTCAATCTGGGCGTCATTGTCAAAGTCCCAGCTGACTCCTTCTCAGGATATGGAATTTATTGGAGCTCATTTAAACATGCTGTGTTGTGTAGCCCCCCTATGTGCTCACAGGTTGCATGCACAAAATAAAGTCTCAAGTTCATTCACTCCTCACCACAAAGTACAAACTCGCCAGGTGCTTCAAGCCTTGGGGTCTATGGCAATGGCGATAACACTGGTTCCCTTTAGTGAGATATCACATGAGACTACTGCAATGGTTACTTCAAATCAGTGGTCCATTCTGTCTCATCCAATGAACCATCTCCTAATTATCACCAGTTGCTGCATAAAGGACCTATCCTGGTAGATGGAATTAGAGCAAATTATTCTGGGCCACCTCTTTGTCCTTCCTCAACCCAAAGCCATAGTAACCATGGATTCTTCCAAGACTGGGTGGAGGAGCATTATCTGGGACAGACATTCCAAGGCACTAATAGAGGCCAATGTGCATATCAGCATCCTGGAGTGGAGGATGGTGCTTCTAATGTTGCAAGCATTTCACTCTGTCCTCAAGGAACAATTGCTGTTCAGTCAGACAACATATCTGTAGTCTGGTACATCAACAAGCAAGGGGGAACCAGATCCTACCCCTTGTGCCAAGAAGCTGTTCGAGTGTGGCAATGGGCCATAGCCTTCAACTGCTTTCTGATAGCAATTCACATCCTGGGGAGTTCAAACGTGATAGTGGACAAACTGAGCAGGTGCATTCTTTCGCCTCATGAGTGATCTCTCAATCCCATGATAGTGAAGAAGATCTTTCATCGCTGGGTTCTGCCTTGCTGCGACCTTTTTGCCTCATCCCAAAACAAGTGCAGAAGTTACTTTGCCCTAATCCCCCCTCAAGGGGAATCCCCAAGAGATACTCTTCTCTGTGATTGGCCCCCAGGTCTTCTCTATGCCTTTCTTTCTTTTCCTCTGATCTGACTCTTTCTCAAGAAAGCAGCCAGGTTGAGAAGCCAAGTAATTCTCATTGCACCCTACTGGCCTCGACAAATATGGTTTCCTTTCCTATGGTCTCATCTAGTTCACCATCCATGGATTCCGGACCTAGCTCCAGAACGTCTGTCTCACCCTCAGGGACTGGTGCATCCCACTCTTCAAAGTCTTAAGCTAACTGCTTGGTTCCTCCAATTCCGTTAGTCGCCAGGCATAATGATATACCATCTCCTGTAAGAAAAATTTTGCTGGCATTGCATAAACCATCCACCAGGAAACTCTACCTCAATAAGTGGAAGAAGTTTTCAATCTGGGCTTGTGATAGTAGTCTCAACCCCTTTTCAGCTTCAGTGGGAAAAAGTTTTAGAATTTTGGGGCATCCTCTTTACAAAAGAAGCTTCTGTTTCTACTGTTAAGGTAATTCTAGCTGCCATTTCCAATTTTCCTAATGGTTTGTGAGCCCTACTCTTAATTTTGCATAGACTATGTAAGGTCTTCCTCAAGGGAACTATTCGATTAAAACCACCCTTTAAAGACCCTCTACCACCATGGGACCTGACTGTTGTTCTACAATCACTGGTACTTGCTCCTTTTGAATGAGCAGCTACTTGTGACTTGAAGCTTCTGTCTTGGAAAACACTTCTACTTACAGCTCTGACCTCTGCAAGTTGAGCATCCGAATTGCAAGCCTCAAGTTCAAAGCCTCCTTACTTAATTTTCCATAATGATAGAGTTACACTAAGGACCAATCCATCTTTTCTTCCAAAGGTGGTTTCCGATTCCAACATCAGTCAAACTATAAACCTACCTGTCGCCTTTCCAAATTTCACCAACAAAGGTGAATACTGCCTGCACTTGTTAGACATACACAGACAGTTATGTTTTTACCTCAACAGAACTAAAGAATTCAGGAAATCAGAACAGTTGTTTATTTCCTTCGCTGGCACAACCTTAGGAAAATCTGTCTCTAAGTTTACCTTGTCAGGATGATTTTGAGTTTGAATTACCTTCATTTATAACAAAAACAATGTAAAACTATCAATGCCGGTGAAGGCTCATTCCACCAAATCGATGTTTACTTCAGTTGTTTTTCATTCAAAGACTTCCTGGGATGAGATATACGCAGCCGCAACATGGGCTACTCTGCATACCTTTATCACGCATTACAAATTGGATTTGGTCTCCAGGGGAAGGGCCGCCATTGGTTCTATGGTTCAAAGGAATATTCTTCCATAGAGTCACCTAAGATCTACAACATCTGGGGACTCTGTCCCATCAGTCAAGAATGAATGAAGATTGGCAAAATCAGATAAAGAAGTTATGTTGTACCATAATATTCATCTGTGTTGTTGATCTTCATCTGTTCTTGACATCCCCCTCCTTCCCCCCTTCTTGGACTCCTGACTGAGTGATCTTTATCCTGGGTCTTTAATTAGGGGTTTCATTGGACATGGCTTTTTCACAGAGGTTTAGTTCCTCTCTTTATGTATGTATACATATTTCCTTCTGTAAGATTGCAAGCTTGATCTGAGGTAATGTAGAGAGGGGCATTGTGGGTAGACCTTTAGCTCAAGAGTTTCTCAGGTGGCACAAGCTATATAACAGCTGTGCCAGTTCTGAGGATTGGAACTGTAACCCATCAGTCAAGAACAGATAAAGCTGACAACACAGATGGAGCATTTTGGTAAGACATAACTTCTTTTTTCTTAGTTGTCGTTTCTTCACATTGTAAACATATCACTTTTCTTTTATATAGCATATTACCTTTTAGTGGCAATTTATCTATTACCAGTTTCCACAAAAAATCTCGCATCACTTGCTTCTTATTGTTTTACCTTTAATTTTCATCTTTTAGATTTTCCCATGGTTTTACATAGTGATGCTTTATGATTAAATTCTTTAATATTTTTTCAATATCGTCAATTTTTATTTTCCACAAAAATATTTTGGTAACATGTTATTTCTTCATTTATGTACTCTCTTTCTCTCCTACTATTTTTTACCATACCCCAAAATTTGTCATACTTATTTACTACTAATCCCTTATCTTTTTTCATTTATCCACTTTAATACTTTGTACAAATTTAATGAAGCAGGGTATACTACTAGGTTAATTAACCATAAATCTTCTCTTTCTTTACATACTGTTTTTACTGAATTCTATGTAAATGAAAAAATATCTGCAATAATTCTTTTTCAAATACTGTTGGCAACATAAATGCACTTAAGTATGCTGTTTCCCCATAAGTACTGAATTTGTCAAGTAAGCCTTTTTTACTGAAGTGTAATTTACACAAAAGGCAGGTTTGTTTTATTTCTTTTTTTTCTTTCTCCCTGTTGAATTCTATTTACATCTATATTCCTAAATTGTATACCCAACATAGAAATTTCATTCATTGTAAAATGTATACCCGTCTTTAGTACATCATCTAAACCTTTACTTTTCTCTTTATTTAAAACCATGCCTATCACCTCTAGACACTCATTTGTACAAATTATTACTTCTTTTATTGAAATTTTATTTTTTGCAGTTGTTACAATGTCATCTACGTATGTTAACAGAACAGGATTTCTTAACCATTCAGGTGCTATATACCCCACCTTCTTCATTTTGTTATTTTTATTTCATATACTATCACATTCATAACTAATGTAAAGAGTATGCAAGCCATTGCTCATCCCTGTCTTTCACCACCATTCATATGTGCCTCTTGGCTTAACCAGCCAGTTAAAAGTCTTTGCTTTATTAATATATGCTGCCATACATAATTTCTTAACTTTCTCACTTATGTTAATATTCTTTCATTAGTAACCATAAGATTTTGTGTCCAGTTGGATCAAAAGTCTTATTAAGGTCTCCTGTCATGATTTTCGCTTCCTTTATATTCATAACATCATCTACAATTTCTCTCTCATTAATATTTCTTGACAGCCCTTCCCTTTAATATATATGTATGTACCTTCCATGTTTCCCATTTTAGTTTAAAATGTCTTTTGTATTTTTTCATAAGATCGTATAATCATTATTATTCAATAATATCTGTTTCTAGTTTTTTTGTCTTCTATCTTCCATATGAGTTTACATGTTCCACTACATAATTCTTTATATATAAAGCCTTCATTTGACCATTCATTCAAAATCTTTTAAAAATATTTTTTTTGCCAATCCCTTAAATTTTTATACATTTTGTACCCTAGTCTTGCAGCCCAATCTATATTTACTTGTCCTGCTAATACTTTATTTAGCTCATTTAAATAAATTTCCTTTTCCAGCTCTTTATTCTCTTTTTCTGTTAACCTTTTAACTTTCCAAGTTTTTTACTACATTCTGTTATCTTTAAACATTCCTTGTACATATTGTACTACACTATTTCTATTTTTACATTTTTTATTTCTTTCATTACACTGCCATTTTCCTTTACTAATCTGCTTAAGTACTTGATACTTTTCTCTCTTTCCTTGTAAAAACATCTTTGCTTGTATAGCAGTTCTTGTTGTTTTCTTGATTTCTTTCACATCATTTTCTTTGTCAAAGTACTTTATATCATTATGTTCTAAATCTCGCAATGCATCGTTATATGTTCTTTTATAGTTTTCTTTCTGTGCTTTTATCACATCATATTGCCACTGTAAAAACATTATTTTTTTATATTTTTCTTTAAATATCATCCACCATTTAGACCAGTTTTAAAATGTTCTCATAATATGATCTCTCCACAAGTGTGACTAATCTGTTTCCTTCTTCAGTCCATGTTTTCTCATTTATCCTTTTTTATTCCTTTGCCTATGTTTTATATGTTCCTTGTTTTCCTTTTTTCTATAGGCATATTGCAAGATGATCAGAAAATCATGTTTTACCTCCCTCCCCTTCTCTTATAACTAAAAATTCTGATACAAGAAAATAATCTGTTTCACATCTTTATATACCCATTTTGTGTGTCCATGAATTTTTGGCCCAAGGTTTTAATTTTGCATGTCTTATAACTTCTGACATTTCTCTTATATAATTTCTTTTCTTTTTACACTTATCGTAAATCACAATTAAAGTCTCCTGTTGTTATAATATTCATATTTATTACCACAGTGTAAAAATAAGCTCTCCTTCTTTGCAATTAGTATAGGCATATATAATTATATATACTTGTTCTTTCCATTTTAAATCTACAATGGTTAATATTCCCATTCTTGCTAAAGTTTCATCTAATATCTTTACTGTATTACTACAGAATGCAGCTGTTCCAGAACATCTCTCATTTTCCAAATTCCAGATTCTTTCCTCCTCATAGTTTCTGTTTGTAATCTTTCTTCATTTGTTAACAATCATGTGTCTTCTAATATAATTACATCTACATCACATTATTATACCATTCAAGAATCCCTATTCTTCTTACTATATTCTCAATACTACTCACGTTTACAGAAAGCACTCTAAAATTGTCAATTTCCCTTTCCCCTTTGACTTTGAATTCTTACCACGTACTTCATTTTTTCATTTTCTTCTGCCATTTTTCTGCTATTCCACTTTTGCCTTTTACTTTTTCAGCATATATTTTCTTTTCCACCTCATCACTATTCTTCAGGATTATTTCTGCATCCCCCCTTTTGTATTTTTTCCATAATATCCCCCAGAAAATTTCTCATTCATTTTCTGGCTCACTCTGCACCATTTTTTTAAGTATATCATTACACAACCTTCTGGACTAGAGGGTTGTAATCGTATATCCAACATTTGCTGGACTCATCTCCATCAAACAGATGTCTTTGAAACCTCTCCTCAGAATCCTGCACACATTCTATGGTCTCGATATTTGTTTTATCCATTTCTAGCACCACTCCATCATCTCCTTCTCTCTCTCCATCTGCCTCACTGTTTCTCTGTGCCAGCTCTGCACCGGGAGCAGAAACAGTGCTCCTGCAAAATGGAGCCCACTCACAAAAGTGATGAGTAGGGTTTTTGTATTAATATATACATTACATATTGTTTAAATATCTACATTATTTACAAATCTCCATACATTATAAACTCCAGTTTAACCATTTACCCTACCCTTTTATCCACAACCAAAACATTATTTTCTCCCAGATCTTTGCCAAAGTCCATTTTCCATTGTATTTAATTTCATTTAGTCTCTTGTTCCATATAGTCCATTAAACATAAATATTACTCAGTCCATTTTCTTCACTTCTTCCTGTTTTCATGCACCATAATAACCAAAATCTATTATGTCCATATTTATTTGGTCAAATTTTAACAAACTTTTCACTATCATCTTTACATATTTCTTTCCACAAATTATTAACTCTTTCACATTTCAAAAACACATGCTCAGATTCTCCACATTTATTGCATATTCTATCTTGCTTTTTTTGTATGGCATATTTGCCTTAACCAGTGATTTTCTAATAGACAATCTCCATAAAAATCATTACGTTTTTTAATCTTTTTATAGCTATTATATTTCATCATTGTTTTTTCCTTATCTATTTCTAAATCTTTCCATGGATTTCATCATATTTAAGTACCAATCCTTTCTTTTTTCACATATATTCTTTATTATTTTCCATAATTTTGTTTTGGTACTCTCATTTCTTCATTCGCAGTGCATTTACTTCTTTTTTAACTTCCATTCCTTCCACAATTCTTTGTATTTATATTGAATATTATCGTAGGCTTTACTTATATCCCATATCATAACCTTCGCTTCTACATTTTTATTTATGATATCAATTATTTCTCTTATTATCCATAATAACTCTTGACTTCCTTTTTTTCCAAATACATTTTGGTCACATATTATATCCATTTTTGTAACCATTTTGTTATTATTAACTGCAACAAGGGCAACATGAAGGAACCACAACCAGGAATAGCAGTTTTATTATTCACAAGGATCATTAAACAAACTCACAAAGCACATTAACGCATACACTACACTCCGTGTTTTGGACTTCATCAGATGTAAATACATTTACAAGCCATGGTAAAACTTTTATGTGTAATGTTAAACTAAACAGCTTATCAAAACCTGCCATTAATAAAACCATTATTTAAATCATTTAAAAAAGGTTAACACTTACAATTAATTATTAAAATGTGTTTATTTATTTTACATTTGTTGACTGGGAGAGTCCAACTGGATTACAAGTCCATTTTCAGTGGAGGCCCAGGGAGAAAAGCTCCAAGAGAACAATTTTTTTTACAAAACATAGTTTTAAGGACAGACTTTTTACATACAATTTCCATAGAAGAGACTTCGACATACATATTAACTGGCAGGATACATTTGTTCTCTACAATATAATATTAAATTTTACAAGGTATTCATAAGTTTAGGATTCCTGTGATAGATTTACTATCAGAGTAAAAGCAGAGAGACGTAGAATAAGGTTCCGAGAGAGCAGATAATGCTTGTTATAGTTGAGAAGGATAACAAATTGATTCACTATATGTCTTTGCCTGGTTTTAGTTAAGAAGGATAATAAATTGATTTACAGTATGTCTTCTCCTGGTTTTATTTGCTTATGGAGAGCTCAACATTGCTGGGGTAGTTTGCCCTAACTCCTGGAGAGATGGGATGAGCAGTAGATTAACAGTCCTAAGTGGGTACAATACTATGATTGGTTGCTTTAGTAGAGTTACTTAAGTTAGGTAAAGTGTTCTAATGAGACATTAGCCAGGGGAGGATACAGGAGCACAGTCGATTATTCAAAAAGTGAGGTTTAACAAGTTTCTTGAACTGTGATGGGGATTTGTTGTCAGTTATGTGGGCAGGAAGGGAGTTCCAGGTTTTTGCTATACAGTGGCTGTAGACAGACTTACCAGCTTCAAATTCTGAGTAAATACATTCCCCTTGAGCCTCAGATATGCAAAGACTCTTGGTCCTTCCTTTCTAAAATTAATGAACTAAGATTTGACCAACAATACAACATGCTTACAATAGATGTGAAAGATCTTTATAGCTGCATTCCTCAAGAAATAGCCATTGAATGGGTAAGTGACAGGTTAAAAGCAAGAGGGGCTAAGGGGCACGACATCTCTCTTGTAATAGAATTACTAGACTTAACACTTACCAGGAACTACTTCATGTTTGGTGACAACCATTACTTGCAGACAACGGGAGTTGGCATGGGCTCACCTTATGGAGCCAGTGTGGCCAATTTGGTCATGGCCCAGTGGGAACATCTACACATTCTTAACAACCCCAGCTTTTCGGACTTAATAATATTCTACACCAGGTATTTGGATGACATCTTTGTCCTCTTCAACGGAACTGAAGCAGAAGCTACTACATTCATGGAGTTTTTGAATGATTCTACTGATTTTCTGGCATTTACTTCTACTTTTAGAAGCAATGAAATAGCGTATCTTGACATCCTCCTATCTAAAGACAAGTACATGGCTTGTTATACATCAAAGATATATAGGAAACCGCTCTACTCTAACACCTTCCTTCATTTTACAAGTTGCCACCCTTACAAACAGAAACGTGCAGTGGTGAAGGGGCAGCTTGTTAGAGCAGCCAGAATCAGTAGCAAAGATGAAGACTTTACAGTTGAATGCAACACACTTAAAACCATGTTTTTAAGTAGAGGTTATCCTACCCATTTAATTGATGAACTAATACATGAGATCAACATGAAAAGGAACAACAAGTTATTTGTGCCACTACTTAAAGTAAGAGTAGAAGAGAACAAGGTCCATTGTACAATGACTAGTGATGACAGTGTACAAGTTGATACTAACAGGATGGACTTGATTGACACTCCTAGATTTATTACCACGTTTACAGTGGACAGTAATTTTTTGTGGTCTACCATTCTTAAGAATTGGCAAGTGTTCGGAGTGGATTCAACTGTATCGACCAAATTAGGTACTTCACCTTTGGTAACTTACAAGAAAGGGAGGAACTTGAAATCCTGGTTTGAAACTAAACACTTGCCAGTCAGAACACCAGGGATGTTTAGATGCCACAATTGCAACTACTGTAGATACATCATAGAATCTAACAGATTCAATATTGATAGGAGAGAATACAAACTAAAACACAGGTTCACATGCAATTCTAAAATGTTAGTATACTTAGCCCAATGTCAAAACTGTACTGCCCATTATGTTGGCAAAACTGAACGTAAACTCAAGGAAAGAATTTATGAACATCAGTATGCCATCAGGAAATGTAAGCTTACCAATGCACTGGCCAAACATGTTTCAGAATATCCTAACCACTTATTTAAATTCATAGGAATTGATCAAGTCCGCAATGACAGCCGAGGGGGTGCATTTGCAGTAAAACTCTTAGTTTTAGAGCTTTACTGGCAAATTAGGTTAGGATCCTATCACCCACCTGGTCTGAATGAGGCTTGCTCTATGGGCAGCTTCCTCAGTATGCTAAGCCTTAAAAGATAGATTGATATACACTGCTTAACACTTTAGCATAGGAACTAACATATTTGTTTAGTTATGTCACAATTTACTGATTTATATACTACAAGAAGTAAATACAAAATGTTTATTTCTATACACATTTATTTCTTTATATATGTATATATTTTTTTATTTTTATTTTTATTTTATTTTTTATTACGATGTATTATTCATTGTTGAATTTTTACACATACTTATTTTCATATTGCTATTTTTATGTTTATATTTTACACTTGAACTTTTACATTTGAACTCTTACTTCCTGGTACTGTTTTAGTATTGCTTTTTAAAAACTTAATGAGCATTTAATTAGTTTACTAATTAATCATGTGACTTGTATAAAATGGCATTGATTGAACTTGTTTTTATTCTGAAGAAGTTTGCCATTAGCAGCAGACGAAAAGCGCTTTAATAAATTCTGTTTGGATTACATTCTGTTTGGACTACATTCTGTTTGGATTGCTATCTACTACTTTTTGCAGTTCTGCATTTATTTTATCCTTGATGCTGTTTGGTTCCATTTAGCACTATTTTTGTGCTCCTACAGTTTGGGGAGTAGTTTTTGGCTTGCTCATTTTGGCATTTCACAGTTGGTGTTTAATTTTCCTTGGTACAGCTTCATTGTTATATTTGGTTACTTTGAGGAGGTTTTGTGTGCTAGACCTCAAGGGCCTGGCGGTTGTATAGGGTTGCAAAAGATTTTGTAGGGTTGGGGTGTTTTCAGAGTTATGTATTATTTTGTGGGCTAGTGATAGCTGATTGAGTTGAAGTAGTAGTGGTAGTTCTAGCCAATTTTTACGCATTCACAGTGATGTGTTCTGATGGGAGAGGTTGTAGCAAATTTGGCTATCTTATTATAACAACTATCAAGTTTGGTTAGGTCGGATTTGCAGAGATTTATAAGCACGGGGGAGGCATAAAGTAGGATAGATAGTAGCTGAGTTCTCGCTATTGTAGTTTTGGAGTGGTCAGTGAGGAATTGTTTATTGCGATACAGTAGGCCAAGTTTTTTATGTGCTTTTTATGGTTATAAAAATATGTAGGTCAAATCCAAGGTGATTATCTATTTCAACCCCTAAGAGTTTGGTATGATTTGTGAGGGAGATTGTGGTCTTGTTAAAGGAGGAGATGAAGAAAGAATTAGTGGGAGGTGTGGTTCTGTGGGAGCTAAAGAGTACTAGCTTTGTTTTACTTGGGTTCAGAATGAGCCTTTGGTTTGTAATCCAAGTTTCTGCTAGAGAAAAGCATTCTTGTTTTAGGGAGTGAAGGATGTCAATTGATTTGGCTGTGCATATTATGGTGGTATCATCTGCATGTTGCACTATTGAGGCTTTAGGAATACTGTTTTGGAGCTGCTTGGTGAAGAGGGTAAAAAGAAGTGACCCCAGGATGGAGCCTTGGGGTACTAGGGAGACTGGTAGGGAGGGGGAGAGTTGGTTTTGCCACATAATAGCTTGATGTTCATTGTGTTACACTGCTGCAGTCATTACACTTGGGTTATCCTGCCATCAGGCAGTCCCGCAGTCAGCCTGAGTTCCAAAGTCTTGGTCCAGCATCGGTTGCTGTCGCTTCTTCCCTGACGTCAGTGCGCCAGGGGTATATAAGATGCATCTGATGCCATTTTCTTCAGTCTTTCTTGCCGCGCGGTACCCGAAGCAGAAGCAGTTCACAAGTGCCGGTTGGCCGACTCCTGAGATTTTCGAAGTCGAATTTCAGATCCGAAGTCTTCAATAAAGCTAAGTACTCCATTGGGGAAACTTTTTTCTTGCCTCAGACCAATGTCAGAAAAAGTTAATAATTGTATTTCTTGGGGAAGCAAATACCTCATAAGGACTTCCACTCTTACTGTATTCCATGCCTAGGCCCTGATCAGGACGTCACTAGCTGTTGGTTTTGTGCTAGATTTAACAAACGCACTATAAAAAGACATTTTGATTTTGCTTTGCACTACTTTGGCCAAAGGTTCACTTATATGATACCGTCGGATCAGTCGACGACCTCAATACCGAAAAAACGCAAAGACGAGGATAAAGACAGGTATCCGGGGTTCAAAACCGACGACGAAACCTCTTCTAGGCCAGTCGCCAGTTCTCAGTGAGGTGCTTTCGCAGTCCCTGACACCCACTACCTCAGAGCCACAGGCCGCTGCCGACTCCCACGTGGAGACATCTAGTCCTCTAGAAACGCAAGGTATTGGGCCTACGGAAACTAATCCCTCAGATGGGTCTGGAGCCGCTGAGCAGGCATCGGCTTCTGAGGGTGTTTTCAGACCTTCACAACTTACCATTAAAACAACAGCCAAGACAAAGGTACCATTAAAGACAAAGAAACAAGTACAACATTCTCCTGGACAGTCCCCCATGCCTAAGAAACAGATGCATAAAATGGCCGAAGACCTCATTACTCTAATCAGGGGTTCCCATCCCCCTCCTGAGAAAAGGCCCAGGCAGGATACAGGCTATGACTCCTCTGATCAGGTTTCCATTTCCTCTGATTCCTCTTCAGACCAGGGATATTCTCTACCCCCCTGTGAGGACTCTGATGCTGAAGAATCTATTCCTTCAGCCTCTCCTCCTGAGTATTACTCTTTTGGGGAAACTTTACATACCGTGAGGGAGCATTTCCATTGGGAAAGCCAGGATTACTCAGAATCCAAGAAAAGGCTCAGGGATTTCCTCTTATTGCCTCAACACAGGCCCCTGTCTATTCCGCCTGTGCTAGATATTGTGGATGATGTGTTCTCTGAATCCAGTTTATCTCCTGACTCTTTGCCCCCTGCTCCAGCCAAGCCAGATAGGTATTATAGAGTCCCTGACTCACACAAGTTTCTTTACAAAAACCCTTCTGCTGATCCAGAAACTATTTCCCAGGGTCCAAAAGGGGTTAAGGCTTCCATTGCAAAAAATCCAGTACCCTCTGACAGAGATTCCAGAGCTTTGGATAGATGGGGGAAGAAAGTATACACTTCTGCAACTTTAGCAGTAAGAGATTTAAATTGCCAGTTTCACATGCTTAAGTACCAACAATATTTAATGGCTCAGTTAAAACAGAAAATGCTTGCAAGCACAGAAGCTCCTGATTGTAAAGAAATGCAGGATTTATTGCATGCAGTTGAACAGGTGGGAAAACATACTCTGCAATGTGGTTTTGATTCTTTAGAGGCCTCTTGTAGAGCCGCAGTTACAGGTTCTGTGATATGAAGATATGCTTGGTTAAAAGAACAAAGTTTACCTGACCATGTTAAGGCAAAATTATTGGATGTTCCTTTACAGCATGATACCTTGTTTGGTGTTAAAGAAAATGGAGGATAAAGCTAAAATCTATGCAAACAGTCAAGGATTTCTTACAGGTACAGCTACCTCGGTTTAGCAGAAATTGGCCAACAAAGAATTGGTCCTTTCCAGTGTCAGGCAGGCCACAGAGAGGCAGATAGATGCCCAAGAGGCAGATCTCAACCCCAAGGCTCAAACAGACGACAGTGGAGCATCTCAACCCCAAAAGGTGGTGAGGACAAGTCTCAACCATACAGGAAACAGTCACAATGACTTTCCCCTTCGTATGCCAAGCATGTCCCTTTTGGAAGCCCCCTTAGGGGGAAAACTAGCACTTTTTCCTCAAAACTGGCAAACGATCACCCAAGACAAATGAATCCTGAATATTGTGTCTCAAGGTTACAGATTCCACTTTCATACTTTACCAAGGCTAAAAGGAATGCCAGACCTGTCACAAAATCAATGGGCAGAGGCACAAAAACAAATTTCAGCCCTCATGGACATGAGAGCTATTCAAAAAGTACCGCAACAGGAACAAGGACAAGGATTTTACTCAAAACTCTTCCTGGTCCCCAGAAAAGACAAGGCCTGGAGGCCCATACTAGACCTTTCAATTCTGAATACTTACCTGGATATTCCGAAATTCAAAATGTTGACATTACAGCAGCTTCTACCCATGCAGGGCAAGAAGGCTTGATTTGTTACTCTGGACCTGAAAGAGGCAGAAGATACCTCAGATTCAAAGCTGGTGCAATGCACTACCAATTCTCTGCACTGCCCTTTGGCTTATCTACTGCGCCCAGGGTCTTCACAAAGTGCCTGGCACCAGTAATTGCATTTTGCAGACAAAAAGGAATTCAAATATATCCATACCTGGACGACTGCCTCATTCAAGCAGAGACAAAGGACATTCTTCTACAGCATCTGGCGTTTGTAAAAAGGTTGCTAATTTCTCTAGGGTACACAGTAAACGAAAAGAAGTAAAAACTAGTGCCCTCGCAACAGATTATATTCCTGAGTCCCAGCTTAAATACAACGGCCCAGATGGCTTACCTCACACCAGACAAACAAGTTCAACTAACTCAATATTTTCAATGCTGGCAAGAAAGTCCCATCTCCCTGCAAGAAAAATTCTGCAGGCCCTGGGATTCATGGCATCCTGCATACTACTAATACCATATGCCAGACTGCATATGAGGAAATTACAATGGTACCT
Source organism: Protopterus annectens (assembly GCF_019279795.1). NCBI lineage: Eukaryota > Metazoa > Chordata > Ceratodontiformes > Protopteridae > Protopterus > Protopterus annectens. The sequence goes on from NC_056750.1 coordinate 145,018,467, forward strand.
GAAAAGTGTTTGGACTCAACACTCTCACAGTTTAGAAGCAGTAATACCAATGATTCCCTGCCTACAACAGGAGTTTCGATGGTGGGCACAGGCATGTCACCTAAACAAGGGTCAGCCTTTTACCCAACCCACAGCCAGGCAAACTCTAACAACAGATGCTTTGGATTACGCCTGGGGAGCACACATGGCAGGAAAATGCATTCAGGGCAAGTGGACCACAGACCAGATGCATCTTCACATCAATCAAAAAGAGATGTTGGCTGTTCAAAATGCCCTAACAGCTTTCAAGGACCTTCTACATCCAGGACAATTACTACTAAAGACAGACAACACCACAGTAATGTGGTACATAAACAAGCAAGGGGGCACTCATTCTTATCCCCTATGCAGGCAAGCCATGACCTTGTGGAACACAGCTCTAACGTATCAAGTTCACCTGCAAGCACAATTCCTGCCAGGACAGAAAAATACTCTGGCAGACGATCTAAGCAGAAATAGCATGGACCCTCACGAATGGAAATTGAATCCACAAATCTTCAGCATGGTAACGCAAAAGTGGGGATGCCCAGACATAGATCTTTTTGCCTCCCCACTGAATTGCCAACTACAACAATTCTGCACAAGGATTTATCACAAACAAGCATGGAAAGTGGATGCTCTTCTGTTCAGCTGGAAAAACCTAAAAGTTTATGCCTTCCCGCCACTGCCTCTCCTTTCAGAGGTACTCCTAAAAGCCAGACAAGAAAAACCACAGATGATCCTGATTGCTCCAGACTGGCCACACCAGCACTGGTACCCTATCATAAGGAACTTGGCTCAAGGCCCACCATGGATTTTGCCTCAAATTCTCCACCTTCTGACTCAACAAAACAATCAGATCCTGCACGGTCAGCTCAAAACCCTAAACCTGGCTGCATGGCAGATACATTAGTCAAACGGACAACACCTCTCTCTAAAGCTGTTATGGATGTCATTTTGGAGGCCAGGAGGCCTAGCACCAGGAAAGCTTACTCAGAAAAATGGAAGAGATTCTGCGCCTGGAACCAGGCTCAAAGACTTGACCCTCTTGTTCCAAACATTCCTCAGATTTTACAATACTTAACTGAGATGCTGGACAGAGGCCTATCCGTCTCATCAATTAAGATCCACGCCTCTGCCATTTCAGCACATTACAACACGGATCCTCCTTTATTCTCTCATCCCTTGCTAAATCGGTACCTCAGAGGGGCTAAAAACATAAGACCGCCCCGGAGATCACCAACACCGACTTGGGACCTCAATTTCGTTTTGGAAAAACTGACCCTACCACCTTTTGAGCCAGCTAATACAGCCGATCTAAAATTTTTATCATGGAAAACAGCTCTGCTCCTGGCAGGAACTTCAGCACGAAGAGTCTCAGAGCTACAGGCATTAATGGCAGTGGAACCTTTTATAATTTTTCATCAGAACAGGGTATCTTTAAGGACTAACCCTACCTTTATGCCAAAGGTGGTATCTAGTGTGGCTCTTAACCAAACCATCCATTTGCCAACTTTTTATCCAGTAAAGGGGAGAAACTTCTGCATTCTTTGGACATACACAGGCAGCTACGCTTCTACTTGGACAAAACAAAGGCTGTCAGGAAAACTGAGCAACTGTTTGTAGTATATGCTGCAGGATTCTAAGGCAAGGCTATGTCAAAGCAGACTATATCCACATGGGTAGGACACTGTATTCAGTACTGCTACACACAGCATGGAAAATCAGCCCCAAATAACATTAGGCCACATTCCACCAGGGCAACAGCCACTTCAACAGCCTTTCTCAGAGGAATACCTACCAAGGAAATTCAGTGCACACCTTTACCAAGCATTACCACCTGCCTCTTTACTCTAAGTCCAGAGCAAGATTTGCCACTGCAGTTCTGCAGGGCCACCTAGCCAATCCTAACTCTTTATAGACCAGCCACCCAACCTCAGCTTTGGCATTCTACCCAAGTGTAATGACTGCAGCAGTGTAACACGATGAACATAGTACAGTTTTGTACCTACCATAAATGTAGATGTTTGAGTGTTCACACTGCTGCAGTCCAGGTTACCCTCCCGCCTCTGAACTAGCTGGACTTATCTATACCTTTCTATCCTATACAACCTTTGGGGTGTATTTTCTGGTAACTGAAGGTATTGTTTTTATTGTATATTTTTGATTAGCAATATGTATTGCCTACCTACTTGGGGGCACCTGACATCTGGGGCAAGAAAAACTGAAGAAAATGGCATCTGATGCATCTTATATACCCCTGTCGCACTGACGTCAGGGAAGAAGCGACAGCAACCAACGCCGGACCAAGACTTTGGAACTCAGGCCGACTGCGAGACCGCCTGATGGCAGGATAACCCAAGTGTAATGACTGCAACAGTGTGAACACTCGAACATCTACATTTATGGTAGGTACAAAACTGTACTTTTCCTTTAGATAGTTTTTGAACCAGGAGATGGCAGGGGTGGTAAGGTTTAGAGTTGCTAGCGAAAGAAGGAGTTTATTGTGGTTAACCATATCATATGCTTTGGACAAGTCAAGGAAGGTGGCAGATACAACAAGTCCGTTGTTTCTGTGAGTATTGACAATGTTGGTGAATTTTGTTAGTGCGGTGGAGGTGCTGTGGAAGGGTCTAAAGCCATGTTGTTGTGTTGCTATTAGATTATTTTCTAGGAGATATTTTATTAGTTGCTTGTGTATTACCCTCTCTAAAATTTTAGATAAAGGGGTAGTATGGCTATAGGGCAGTAGTTATTGAGTTCCAGGGAGTTTCCCCCTTTATGTAGAGGGATGATATGTGATATTTTTCATAGCTTGGGTACTATACACTCGGGATGGATGTGTTAATTAGTATGGAGACAGGATATAGTATGGCTTCTGCATATCTGTGGCTAGAGACGTTGGTTTGAGCTTGCAAAGTAGTTTTTCAATGGATTTGGTTGGTTCTGGGTGGAAGCTGAACTTGGGACAATTGTTAGTTGGGGGGTGGATTTGCATGGGTGGGGATGTTGTCATAGGGTTGGTTGTTTGCAAGGGTCTGGATGGTTTCTGTAAAGTATTTATTAAATTGAGTGGGGATGTATTCTTGGTTATCTATTTTTGGGGTTGCGGTAGTTGTTTTACCTGGTTGTAGAATAGAGTTGATTGCTACCCAAATTTTTTGTGGGTTGTTCCTGTGCTTATCCTGTAACTTTTGGTAGTAAGATGTTTTGTCTGTTTTGGTGAGTTTTTTGGCTTTGTTATGTAGTTCGACGTATATTTGTTTGTTCAGTTGGGATTTACTGTTGAGGTAGTTGGTCCAGGCTTTAGTTTCTTTTTTTGAGGAGGGATTTTGTGTCTGGGGTTAACCAGGGGGCATATTTAGTTTTAATTCTTGTTATTCTGGAGGGGGCATGATGGTTAAGGTTGTTTAAGAAGGTAGTATTGAAATAGAGTACAGCTTCACCAAGAGGTAGGTATTTTAAGGGGGTCCAGTTGCACATTTTTAGGTCGTTTATAAAGTTGGAGTAGTTAAAGTGTTTTTTGTTTCTAATTAGGCGTGTAGATATTTGGGTCAGTTGTGGTGATTTTGAGCTGAGTAAGAATGTGGCTTGGTGGTCACTCAGGGTGTCTGATAGACACCTTGTTAGGGATATCAGTGATGGGTGGGATACGAGTATCCAGTCTAGAGTGGATTGGTGTTTGGTTCTCTTGTCTGTTCTTGTGGGGGAAGTGATGACTTGGGTTTGACCATGTAGGTTAATATGGGAGAGTGGGTTATGACTGGAACAGTTTTGCCTGTCAGTATTAAGGTCTCCTAATACTATGCTTTCCTGGGGAGGGAGTTAGATATCCATTCTAGGAGTTTTTCTCTAATGGAGATATTGTTGCCTGGAGGGATGTAGCATCCTGTGATGTTGTTGTGTTTACTATCATTAAGTTTTAGTTTTGTTAGAGTGAGTTCAACTTTATCGAAGTCTGGGGTTATGTCTACTTTCTCAAGGATGAGGTGAGATTTATACACTATAGCAACACCCCCTCCCCTTTTTTACCTATTCTGTCACTATGAATTATATTGTAACCTGGTGGAGTGATTTCATTGTTGCGGTTGCCTGGTTTAAGCAAAGTCTCTGTTAGTATGATTATCTCAGGTTGATAAAAAGTAGTGCATGAAAGTTGTGGACTTTGGTTAGTATACATCTGACATTTAAATTTAAAATTAGGAGTGCGGATCTGTCTCGGTGGAGTAGGGTATCATTCAGGTTGAGGGTTGGGGCTCCTAGATTTTGTGTGCCTGGGTTTGAGTGTATATCACCGCAGCTAATGAGTTGGGTTCTGAGGTAAAAATAGAGTTTGAGTAATTTGTTTAGGGTCTTAAAGTTCTTTTAGTTGTTTGGGACTGGTAGTGTGATGGCTGTAATCTGTGTGCATAGTGTTGAATAAAGAAGGTTTGGTAGTGATATGGGACTAGTTGTGTAAAAGGGTGTGTTGTAGTGATGCTAGTGGAAGTGACTCCATGAAAAGTTTTGAAAAAATTCCACTTATGTGAATGTTCAAACTCTAATATAAATACCATAAACAGGAGTATGAAGAAAATCGGTTTTAATACAAAATGTAGTAAAACATCAAAAAATGCGACCTAACCATGTAAAAGACTAGCTTGTAATGCCATCTAGTGGGTAATTCAAAAATTGCAACCTAAAATATTATAAAATTCTTTTCCACTCAAACTTGAATCACAAACACACAATACAATAAAATAAAATATCTTAAATATATGTTATATATAATATAAAAATATGTTGAACCTATGTATAAAATCAATGTCTACAACTGTAAATACAAAATATATTTACTATTAATTCCTACAGCTCAGCAGCTCTCTGTTTTAAAACTGGGCTAGGGAAACCACATCATTAATTCCTGGTGGTTTACTAGCACCCAAACCTATCTGCCAATGTAACTCTCTATATTCGATCTTTGTCTCCCATAGACCCCCCCCAATATCAACTGGAATGACTTCTAAGAAAAAAATAAAAATTTAGCTAGGGAAGAACTACAAATATGCTTGTAAAGAGCATTGTTCTGGTTCTTAGTATTTGTCATAAGTATGCTCCTACATTCTTCTTAGGTTCATAGGTTTATACTAGGCTATCTGCCCCAAGGCATTTATAAGCCTAGCCCAAATTTTTGTGGCTTACGCCACCCCTTATATGAAAAAATACTGTGCCCATTAGTTTGTTGTGCCTCTGTCCAGCAGTGACACAGAGATGATTCCCGGGGTAAACCTACGATCTCCCATCCACAGGTCAAGATTTCTCTTGAACAGAGTCAGTGAGGTGCTCTGCCTCACATGGACCGGGACTCTATTCCACAGCATAGGGAGTCTCTGAGTGATAAATCTATCCCTCCAGCACGTCCTATTTATATCCGTGCTAAGGTTTAAGTCGCTTGCTCTAGTGGTTTTGGTGGATTTGGATTTTTTGAGGTGGAGCATGTCCATTAATTCGGGTTGGACATGGCCTTGTATGTCAGGCACATGTCACCTCTGAGCAGACGGTATGCGACTGAATAGAGCTGGAGTTTCTTCAATCTGGCAGCATATGACAGATTTTGGAGTCCCTTTATCCTTTTGGTGAGGAACTTTTGGGGTCTCTCCAATTGCTGCAGATGTCGGGCGAGATACATCCCGAATGGGGCATTGTACTCGATCATTGGTCTGATAAGTGAAGAGTACAGGGGAACAATGACCTCACTAGATCTGGATGTGAATCCCTTCATGATCAGGTGGGCAATGTAGAAGGTCTTTCTAACCACTTTAGCAACGTGAGTGTCAAAAGAAAGGCCACTGTCAACCTGGGTCCCCAGGTCCCTGATAGCCTCTTCTGTGCTTAGTGGATTGCCACCTATATGGTAGCTTGGGGTTACCTTGTTTTTCCCGAAGGGTATGACTATACATTTTTTGGCGTTTAACTTCAGGCCATGGCTCTGGCACCAGCTATCTGTTTCCGTGAGTCCCTTCTGAAGGATATCCGTGTCCGATGCACTTTCCACTATGGCGATGCACTTTCCACTATCAGCTTTGTCTCAGTCTTCCCCACATAGAATGCTGTACATTTATCACAATAAGCTAAGTGTTTAAGACCACTGGTGTCACAAGTGCTCCTTGTTTTACTCATAATAATAGACCCAGTAGTACCCACCAACACACATTCCTGATTGCTAATATAAGGGCACTGTGGACATGAACCACGCTTAAGTGCCTACCTTATTTTTTCTTAACCCACTTAACTTATTGGTCTCAAACAACCCCTTTAGGTTAAAACTTCTAAAAATACACTTAAAAGGGTTACCAGCAATCCCCTTAATATCTGTCAGTTCTGCAAATTTAGACCATTCTCTATACATAATATCCTTAATGATCTTGGCATCCCCTGTGTAATCTGTGACAAATGCTTGTTCAAAATTATCCACTTTCATAGTTGATATAATAATTGTGAATAAATTCAGGGATCTCTACACCTAAAATGGGGACAAATCTATCCTTTCTTCCGGTGTTGACCACTCTACAAATATTGTTAATCAAACCCACAGGATATCCTCTCTTGGCAAACGTCTCTTATAAAAGTGTCACATTCAGATTCAAAATCACTGTCTGGTGAGGTCATCTTGCATATTCTAGCAAACTGGCCTTTAACAATACTTTTTTTCTGGTGAAAAGGATGGGCACTTGTAAAATGTAAAAACGAAGTAGAATATGTCTTCTTCCTATAAACAGTAGACCTGTAGTAATTTGTTTCCTTGTGAATATTAACATCTAAGTAATTTACCTTACTATGGTCTAAAGTTGTCGCCTCACAGTAAGACACTGTCCGGTTCGATTCTCAGCTAAGAACGTCTTCTGCGTGGAGACATGCGTGAATGGGCATACCTTCGTTGAAGGTTGTGCGTCAGGTCTGGCAAGCTGGTACATAAAAATCAACTGCCAATCATTAGCGGACCGGAGTTCCACTGTGGCGACCCCTAACCGGGAAAAGCCGAAAGACACAAACATGGTCTAAAGTATATGTAAAATGTAAAAAAAAATGTTGTATTCAAAATATAATTGTAAAATTCCAAAAATTTCTCTTTGGTGCCCACCCAAAAATACAAATATCATCCAAAAATGCGTGCGTAGAGACCAACATTGTTTATATGGGGAGTTAAACACAAATTTCTCCTCCCAAACAGATAAAATTAAATTTGCATAAATGGGGGCACAACTTTCTCCCATTGCTGCACCACTGGTCTGGCGGAAAAAATTTGCCTTCAAAAAACAGAAAATTGTTACGTAACTCAATATCTGTTAATTCTATACACACACAAAATTCCCTTTGAGATAAATAACCAGGTGAGCCTATAACTTCCTCAAACCAATTCAATCCCTGTTCATGGGGAATGTAACCATATAGTTCTACAATATCAGTTATAAATATCACGTTATTAGAAAAAAATATAGGTTTACTAGATCTTAAAAAATCCCCTGAATCCTTAAGGGTATTATTGTTAAGACTTACTAAAGTTTTAAGTGTAACATCAAGATATTTCCGTAAAGGATCCATCACCGAGCCATGTCCTGACCCAATCAGGCATAAAGGTAGATTTTTTTGGTTCTTGAGAACTTTGGGAATTCCAAATATAGAAGCTACCCTAGGTAATATGAAGAAACTTAAAAGTATCAATGTCTGTTAGGCCATCCAATAATAAAGCACTGAAAATCAAATATATACACTTATATGCTATGTGAATCTCATTAAGTGAAACTCTAACATATTTGTTAACATCTTCCAGTATGTCCATCATTTTTGCCTCATACATAGTTGTGTTCATTAATACCGTGCCCCCTCCTTTATCCGGTCTCAAAACCTTGATATATCTGTTTTTCCTTAAAGTTTCTAATAGCTCCCTTTCTTCCTTAGATATATTTGGGTGAACCCTATGTGATGAAATACCTTCCCTTAATTCACTTTCTAACAAATTTTCACATTTTTTGAGTTGGGAATGCAAGGGGGATTGCACACACTGGTCTTCCTAAGACTCTTAGGGTCATAATTGCTTCCTTTTGCTACCAAAAATTATTGCCAAATTCTTTTTCCGCAAAAACAGTTTCACATCAATAATAAGCTTACAAATAGCACATTTCGGTATAAAATTGAATCTTTTTGAAAGTAAAGTAAAAATGTTTCATTGTTAATTCAATGTAATTAAAAATATAGTAATTAAAATAGGCTTTGGATCCATCAAATTTTATATTTCCTATCGCAGTGGCCTCATCTTCTAATTCTAGTATATTTATTTCCTGTATCTCCCCCTCCATACATCCTGATTGCAATAAGCTGGTGGTTTTTTCATCAGATGTTCTGATCTTCGGAGAGGGGATACTCTAGGATCCTGAAAATTCCGGTAATTTTCCATTGACATTCTTCTATTAAGGTTCTCACCTTGATCATCATTAACATGATTAAATTGTGTGCTGTATTAACACTCTCAGTATGCACATAAAAATTGTTGTAATTATATCCACTTGTTTGTGTCTTTCGGCTTTTCCCCGTTAGGGGTCGCCACAGCGGAACTCCGGTCCACTAATGATTGGCAGTAGAGTTTTATGTGCTGGCTTGCCGGG